>NC_072733.1:16305465-16548324 GCF_026930045.1 Uloborus diversus | reverse complement strand
GTAATTTACGAAATCCGCCCCCTCCCCACTCTTTCAAAAAGATGTTTTATGTAAGTATTAAGTTCGTGCTAATTTTTAGAAACAGCAACTTATTTTTATTTTGGCGTTATAACTATAGTTGCAATTAAAAAACGAGTTTAATTACGAATAAATTCTATGTAAAATTTTCCCTAGACGCATGTGTAACGTGCCCCGTCCAAGGGCAATATTGTGCTTTGTTTTCGTTGGCATTTAATGGATTAAATATGATTTAAGAAAAAATCTGGAAAAACTTCAGAGAATTAATTGAGATTTTTTTATTTTATTAACTTTAAAATCCACTTTGGGTGCAATTCCGGGGCAGACCGTTGTCCCCCCCCCCCCTCTAGACACGCTACTGATTAATATATTAGTCTCTTTCTAATATTGAAAATCTGTCAGTCATAAATGTTTTTTTTTTCTTGTGTGTGAGGTAAACATTTTTGAATAATATAGATAGAAGCTTAACATTTTCTACTATATTGTGTATGCATTTGAAAGAAAGAATTTAAAACATAGAAAAGAAAAATAATTTACAATAATATTAAAAACTTTTTACAATGTATTGACTTTAGAACCCGATCCCCTCCCCCCTCCATCTGTTTCATTTCGTGAAACATTTGTTAACATTTATTGTCTTTAAAATCCATAAACTTATTAATATAAACGACACAGGACAAATTCATAAACTGCATTTTGCCCTGCATTAGTTTTCCATGTGAAGAACTTATTTTTTCAGCAATACAGTCCTTTTTAAAAGTTGAAAAAATAATTTTATATTTTTTCATCCAAAAATTAAAGGGCACCCATATGGGGAGGGGGGCAAGTGGAAACTCAAGGCCCCCCCCCCTTAGAAATTAGAACTTCCTTGCTTTAGTTTTTTTTTCTTTGCTAAAATGTAAAAACATTTCTTTTCCAGCCATTATTGAATAGGTAAAAGATGTCAAATTTTATTCACTCTAATCTGTACTGAAATCGGTTTCCACGGGAAAATATCCTTCTAAAACATGTGGAAAATATCTGCCCCCCCCCTCCCCTTAAAATTTTGCATATGGACGCCCATGTAAAAGTTCCTTGTTTATCATTCACACCTTAATTTTTACAATCACTTGTTTTTCAAAGCTCTTTCTCTTCCCCTATCTTGTAATTATATGCGTGTTTGTACGCAAAAATAAAGTCACATTCTAATTGCTTCTATATTTACATTCCCTAGCATAAAATCAAATGTTATTTCATCCATTGAGAATATTTTTCCACATTAATGTATTCATGAAGCTAGTAATAGTAATTTCTTCTGCAATTAAAAATCTCCTGAACCGTTTTATTTATAATTATTTGAAACAAAGAAAATTTTAAATTCTTTTAGATATTATTGTGTTGCGCATTGAAATTTTGTGGACCATTCAGCTTCATTCTATCATTTTCTGTCTTGGAATGATTTATGTAATTCGGTCTCTCAATTGGACAAGATACCTTGCTATTTCAATAATTGATCTGAGTAAAAAAGTTGCAACAGGTACTACTGTTTAAGAAAAGTAATTGATTTTTCCAAGGGTGCCCCCCCCCTAAGAGCAAGGGTACACCCCTCCCTCTCGAACACTACAAAGACCCCCCAAATTGGATGACCCCTCTAAAAAAAGAAATTATTCCTTGATCACCCCCCCCCCCCGAAAAATTTCATGGCATATTCTGCGCCATGACCCCCTCTCTCCT
Source organism: Uloborus diversus (assembly GCF_026930045.1). NCBI lineage: Eukaryota > Metazoa > Arthropoda > Arachnida > Araneae > Uloboridae > Uloborus > Uloborus diversus. The sequence continues at coordinate 16,546,593 of NC_072733.1, read as the reverse complement.
CCGCCAGCCGAGTTGAGCACTCCTGATTATTTTGCTTCAGACCATTTTTTTAATTTTCCCCAAACTCATAAAAATAATGGTAAGTGCTATTTTGTCACATTTTTCACAAATTTAAAACAAAACTTTAGCAATTATTAAAGCTCAGTTATGACGTTATATGACTATAATTCAGGGAAGAATTTGTTTAAAAAACTATTAGCGGTTTAAAAATTGTTTGACCAGCATTTTAAAATTGGAGTAATGCTGCATTAAAAAAAATAAATAAGTTTTCGTGTTCCAGAAATTATTTGATAAAGGATAGTTTGTAATGGACGAAAGTGTTCCAAGATATTCTCTCAGAAGTGGCATCTAATACTCCCCCCACCCCAAATAGTTATTTTTTCATGCAGTATTCTTTTGTAACGTTTTTGTTGTTAATTGAGGCGAAAGTTTAAAATACAAAAAAACGGTGCGGCAGAAATAAATAAATCAGATTTCAAAAAAAGAAAAAAAATATTTTCTTACCAATCGCAACTTTTCCGCGCTACAATGACATGGAAATTTAAAAAAAAAAAAAAAAAAATTCGCACCATTCTGTTGAGCATTGCATTAATGTTTTCGGCCGTACTTTTGGATAACACATATAACGAATGTTAATTCTGATTAAATTTTGTAATTAATCTTTGTTTCTATCAAGAATGTTTTATCAATAGTTTCTAGCATTTGCAAATCGCTCAAAATAATCCAAACGGCCGTCATCCATTTTGTTTGCTCACAAAGGAATGATGGGAAAGAAATCTAGTTTTAAACCGTCGAAGTTCCGGTATAGTGCCTAGAAAGAATAGTGTGCCGATCGGCGCTTTTTCCCCTTCGATTCTTGAAGACAAAATGTATGAAAACCGCTAGAGGGCAGTGCGGTCGAGGTGTCGTTCAATTTCGCGGTGTTTACATTAGTAGACGCGGGATTTTGTTACAATTTAGTTCCGCGTTTCTCTTTTTTACCTTTATTTCGTGAATATTTTATGAAACAGCGTTTAAGGCTTTTAATGGAGGCATCAAAGTTTAATATTAGAAGAAGTAAAGCTTTATCTTGTTTCGTACCAGGGTGCAAAAGTGGATACAAAACATGCAAAGAAAAAGTTTCGCTTTTTAAAGCTCCAGCAGATGAAGAAAAACTAAAGAAGTGGAACTCGTTAATTCCCAGGTTAGATAAAGTTTTTGATAAATATTGCTCAATTTGTGCTCTGCATTTCGAAAAACATTTTATTGAAACGCATAATGAGCATATTGTAAATGGTGAGGAAGTTTTGATTCCCCGGGGAAAACTTTTTTTAAAAAGACGAGGCAATTACGACAATTTTCCCAAATCTGCCAACATACTTTACTAAAAAAATACCAAAGCAAAGGTCCATCAGGAATTATGCAGTTAAGAAAAATGTTCCCTGTTTGAAAAAAATAAAACTTGATCTTTCCGCAGATGAAACTGAAATAACCACGTATAAATCTATTATAGATGAAATTGTTCATATTAATTTGCCTAACGAATATTGGGTTTGTATGAAATTTAAAAAATCTCCAAATATTGTAGTTTTTGTATATAATGAAAATTATGTGGAAAATAATATTGACGATAAAAAGATCATTATTGAAGTAGAAGAAAATTTACAAATCAATGCTACTATTTTGGTCAAAGGTGTAAAAGTAGATTATCCTGTTCTTCGACTCAGACTGAGAAGCCCTGATAATTTTAATTAGCTTCAAGAATTTAGAAGTAGTTTTATTTTGTAACTAGCGGTACCCGCACGACTTTGTCCGAAGGAGAAAATTAAAAGGTCATTTGATTAGCCTGTATATTTACAAATAATGGATGATGAATTTCTCGCCAATTGGCTATGTTCATTCGCTCTTCCCATGTTACGATTCGACGTCAGGATAATTTCGTAATTTACTCGTCCATCTTATGATAATTCTGCTTCGGAAACTGTTTTTAAAATTTAAAAATAAAAAAAGAACAAAATTGAATTTTCGAAAATTCACTTCGAGGTGCACACCCCCATGCTACAAACTAACTTTGTACTAAATTTCATGAAAATCGGCCGAACGGTATAGGCGCTGTGCGCGTCACAGGGATCCAGACAGAATTCCGGACAGAAATCCAGACAGAGAGACTCGGCTTTATTATTAGTAGAGAAATAAGAGACGCGCTGTTATTGAATACTTAGGGGGCCATTCATTAATTACGTAAGGATGATTTTGGCAATTTTTTACCCTCCCTCCCCCATGTAAGGGTACGTAAGAATTTTCACCCCCCCCCCCATTCTTATGTAAGATTCCATTTCGTTTTTCAAAATGATAAAATAACAAATCTTAAATCGTTACATCACTGGAATCGTTATTAAATTCACATTATTAAATTAAACCTTTTGCGTAAAGAAATATTTACTGAAAAGAATCTAAACTGAATGTTTTTTCGACTTTTTTTTTTGATGTAATATTAATTACAAATAAAACATGCCGTAAGCAATGCGACTCCTTTATTGTATTTTACACTATAAATTCTTTGTAAAACAAATAAAAAAACATCTTATCCTAACACGTTTCTTACCTTCCAGACGCAAATGGAACATAATCTCTGCCAAATCACTTGACCGCGCAATGTCTAATGTGAAATATCGACTTGGAAAATATTATGTAAGAATGAGTTTGACCCTCCCCCCAAGTAAGGGTACGTAGAGGCTTTTCCAACCCCCCTCACCCTTGGGACGTATTTAATGAATGGGCCCTTATAGTCTACTATTTTCATTGAAGTAAGGTAGTTTTATAATAAGGTAATAAGGTAATTTTATATGCTTCAAAAAATAAACGAACACCCATGTAACAATTAGCACTTATTACAGAATTTGTCTTTTGCGCAGAAATAAGTTTAATCCGAAAAACGGGGTTTTTAAACTGCGAAATCAGCATGCAATCGCTGATTTAAAACGAGTCTGATTGAGGAGCATAACGTACTACTCGAGTGCAGCGCCACCTGGATTTTCCTCAGATCTGACCTCACTTTTTCCCCGCCGATCGGCACACTACTCTTTCTAGGCACTATAGTTCCGGTTACAAGCCGAGCTCTGGAAGTGGGCGTTCCGTCAAGGTTCCGTGACCGAGTTTAAAGCCAAACCGGGATGGAGAATAGAGTAGTTTTTCAGCTTCGAGGTTTAAGCCTCGGTCCGAGTTTTAACCGGAGTGGAGAATACCGGTGTAAGTGTTTCTTACCCTAGAGAGAATTGTGGCGCTGGGCAGTGTCGACGAGGTTTAGATCATTGTTTTCCAATGGCGAAATTTCAGCCCGCAAATTAAATCGACGGTAATATTGTCTGTCATTCTGCGTATGACGACATTTAAGTTGAACCGATCATAGTTTACAGTGAAAACTCACAAAAACATTCTATGGTGAACTTTATCATCCGTTTACTCGCCCCTGATCAGGTTGCTGCGATTCTTTTTGCTTGATTTCCAGATTTGATTCATTCAAGGGGAAGAAATGATTTTGACAAGAACAAAACAACAATTTTCGTGTAATCTTCGCTGCCCCCCAAGGGATGTATCTCTCTGGCAGTTTTAGGAAATATAACCAAATTGCAGCGAAGTGAAAATTTAGACTTTTAGTAATAGACTAAAGAACCAGACAAAAAACCTATTTGACAAAGGAAAACATACGCTTTTGCATATATAATGCAGTTGTATTACAACAGATGGCGCTATAGCACATGCATCGGTAGAGATCCTGTTTTATAGTGGGACGTTGCTACTACTCCTCGAAAATAAGCAGCTATGATTGGCTAACGTAGTCTACTCCAGTAGGTACTACTTATTGGCAAAATAATCGCTCATTTTGGCGAAAAACTTCTAATTCTACAGGAAATAAATTACATGACGAATTATACAGTTGAGTAATAGTGTCGGTTGCCATTTTTTTCTTGCGTGCAGAGAAATACGCTCGAAATCAATGTTACCAAAGCTTTGAGGCTTTGTCTTAAGCGAAAGCAATTTTAATGTTTCCTTTTTGATTATTCTTTAAGAAATGCTGATGTGTATGAGAATTTTGTGGGATCCTTATTGCGATGAGGACTTCCCTTGAATTTGCTTTTTTCCTTTGTTTTGTGTGTGGGGAGGGGGGGGGGGGAATGCACTAGTACTAGAGTTCTCATGGGTTTTCGAACTAGTATTATCGAGTCCCTACGGAGATTTTTAGAGGGCGAAAATGGTTAAGAGGAATGTATTGGAAAGGAGATCTCTTAATACTCTAATTTGGGGAATGTTTTTCTTTTTATAATATAGCTTGAGTTCTTGAGTATTAAATGTCCTCCTTCACAGGGGTACCCACCTAGGGGGAGGATCATGGCGTTTTTAGGGGGGATTCTTTTAAGGGTATTTTTTTCATTCGGGGGGGACTCTTGCTCGGGTGTTTTTTGCGATATTGAGAGGAGATGCGCCCTTGCCCATCGGGGATGAGCACCCCTGTCATTCAAATGAAGCTTTTCAGGGACTACTGTCCTTCATTTGATGCGTCGCTTGAACAGGACCGTTGACGTTATTTATTAGGAAGAAATATACGCGGAGAGAGAGAGTTCATGGTGCACAGGCTGCTTTAATTAGGTTTTTAAGGGGGTAGTTTTGAGTGATATGTTTATCCTCATTTTAGAGGGACTCACTTTATGGGGGGGGGGGGAGTACTCCGGTCATAGACGCTCATATGGGTGGCAAGTGAGGGTTCAAGCCCTCCCCCCTTAGAAATCACAGAAGCGTCACCCTAAGGGCAAGGGCGCACCCGTCTCAATATTGAGTTCCTTCCCCCAAATGAGAAAAATACCCCTCCCTATAAATATTTTAATGGCGCAGTATGCGCCATGACCCCCCCCCCCCCCATTCCAGGTGGGCACCCTCGGAAATCAGAACTTCCTTGATTTTAGTATTTTTTCTTCGCAAAAATGTATTAACATTTCTCTAGCTACTAATGAATAAGTTATTAAAAATGTCAAATTTTAATAACTCTAATCTGTACAGAAATCGGTTTCCACGGGGAAAATATATCCTGCTACACCATGGGGAAAATATCTGGTTCCCCTCTTCTCAAAATGTTGCATATGGGCGCTCATTTTCCGGGATCAATATGATATATCAAGGGGTTAAATGGAGTTAGGACATCACTCATGAGAAAGATTTAGGCACTCTTTTGATACTATTAAATTGTTTCTTCATTCCAAGATAGTCACTTTTGGAGATCGGGAGGTGTCGACTGCCCCCCCCCCCCCCCCCCGTTATAAAATTTTTTTTGGACTAATGTCAACTATACTTTATCTTAATGAACATTGGCAAGGTCGATGCTATTCCGAAACTGTTGACTTTTTTTTGTTCAGCATCATTTTTAGTGTTTCTTCAGGAGAGAAATCCGACACTGCCTCTGTTTCGGTTTCTGACTTTGTATGCATATCGTGCGTCAGCATTACGTTAACGTCATATGTTCCTAAGCATGAATCTTGCTTTGTAACCGTGTTTCTGATCTACACACAGTCAGCACAGCTTATTTGGACTATATAGTTATGAATCCCCTACTGTATATATGCACAATGGGAGAGGGGAGCATGAGTGTCCTCGGTTCCAGGGCTGGATCTGCGTACCTGCAGACCCCCGCGTTGCGGGGGCCCAATGTCCCAAGAAATTGGGGGAAAAATTAAAAAAAAAGAAAAAATTAATTTGAATTTTTGGCATCTTGAATTCAAATTATGTTTTTCGCAATCACGAGCGTGTGTGTTTGTGTAGGCGCATGTGTGTGGGTGCGTAAGTGTATGTATGCATGTGTGTGAGTGAGTGTTGTGTACGTGCGTGTGCGTGTGTGTGTGTGTGTAGGCGTTCGTGTGTGTGTGTGTAGGCGTTCGTGTGTGTGTGTGTGTAGGCGTTCGTGTGTGTGTAGGCGTTCGTGTGTGTGGGACTTGGACGCCACCGCCCAGCAAAAGTGGATTCCGGGTGACAGTGCTCAGGACCAGCCGCGCCGCCGCCGGTGGACGGTGGTGCTGCAGGCCTGGTCCAAGCTGAAAAAGGCACGGACGCCAAAAACGGTCAAGTGAGAACAATAAGCAATCGTGATTGCTCAACAATCGTGATTGCTCAAAAAATAAATAAATAAAAAACTACACAAAGACTTAATTACGTCACAAACATACTACTAGGGGAATGGCCCTACAGATTTTGGGGCACAAAATTTATAGATCTGGTCCTGCTCAGTTTAAAGTAAAATAAAAAACAGAGCCCCTTCAAGAAAAAAATTATTGGGCCTACCAATACAGGACCGCCAGAGCTTGAGTTTTCCTTCAAGATCTTATAGTTTTTTCAATAGGAGACTACCTTTTTTTAAGACCAAACTGTCCAAATAACGAGCCTGAACCTCCCTCCCCACGACCTTATGGCCTATTGTGGCAATTGTCCCTGATAAAAAAAAAGTGCTTTATGCTGATTAACTTATACGAATACGACGACCAGCCAGCAGGGGCAGGTACAGAAAAATCATTTGGAGGGGGTACGGAAAATTGAATAGCCTTCCCCCGCCACCTTTGATGTTTCATAACAAAGCTTTAATGACTTTATTTTTAAAAGTGCATGTTTTTTATTTCTCCTTTAGATCGAGGAATCTACTTCGAAGTACATGAATATTATGCACTAATATACTTTTAATGTAGACCGAAAACATGCGAAATACATGAACCGAAAACATCTTTAACGTTTCAAGCCATTTAATTACTAAACCCAATATAATGTCACCGAGATGCTAGACAATGTGCAGTTTTACTCAGGAACATTGCCGTTAAGGTTATAACAAAAGGGCAAAGTTATTAAATAAACCCATACCTCACTTGAAGTTTTTTAAATTAATTTATAAAGAAAATCATAACATATAAGTTTTACTGAAGAATTCAGAAACTATTTTTGTGTGAATTTCAAAACAATTGCTGATTTGTTCTTGAAACCATGATACAGTTGAGATAACATATTGATACTACATGCCGTTTCCATTAAAAATCATGGTTTTTCCAAGAAACTACCATATGATTTCTTTCATTTTGTATTTTTTATAAGCTGAAAAAGAATCGCAAATAGGTTTCTGGATCAAAATGACTCTTTTAGGTGCGCCTACAAATTTAAAAAAATAAATAAATAAATTTAAAAAAATCAAAATAATTATTGATTCCATCAAAGAAGAATTAGTGGACGAATCGCGATAATACGGTCCCTTGAATTCGAAACTAGTGAGTTGGAAGTAGCGCGCTACAAGTAGCGACGCTACTGTAGTAGCTATATTTTTGAGTAGTTTGTAGTGTAACGCACTACTTTTTTAAAAAAGTAGTGTAGTGAGTAGTTAACTACAAAAAAATAGTAGTTTGTAGCGATTTCTGGAAACGACTTTTAAATAAATTAAAAAAAATAAATAAATAAAGGTTCAAACGAATTTGACTGGCACAAATTTTACACAAGTACATCAGCGGAGGCAATGAGAAACAAGACTCATAAAAATACGAGCTGACCTCAGGCATTTCATTTTTACATCATACGTTATATCTGTTTGACGCCATTAGTTTCTTTGCCGTCGTAATTTTCATATTTCACCAATATTTATATTGAAAAATGCATTTATTTTCGCAAAAATGAAGGTTTTGGTGATTTTGCGAGTTGAAAGTTTGGTGAATTTTATATGAACAGACCAAAGATTGAAAAACAAAAATATTTTAGCGAGGCTTAAATTTTTGATAGTATTCACCAAATAAAAAGAAGCTACTGAAAATGTTATAGAAAAGGATGAAATTTAACTGCTCTGGAGGACTTACAATACTTACGAGCATTAGAGTGTTTGAGAGTATGATAACGGATATTTTTTTTAGTGTCTTCTGATGAGCTAATTTATCTTTTTTTTTTTTTGTTCAATCCTCTTACGGTGTGTGTGTATATTAAGGTGTCCCCCCCTCCCCCCCCCCCAAAAAAAAATAGAAAGTTGAATTTTCAAGTCGCACACTCTCTTACATTTTATCTTTTTTCGTCAAAAAAAAAAAAAAAAAATCAGCCAAATTAAAATAAAATGTTTTTTTAGAAACTCGAAATTTCTGTTGATAAAACGCTGCTCCTATACCCCACATATGCACCACAAAAACATTTATTAAAATTAAAAACTATTTAGATATCCCACACGTGGCCTAACATTTATAATTTTCTTGAAAACAATAAGTTTTTGGTACATATTTTCAGAAATGTAAGATTTTACGAAATTATCAGCTGAAAAATATAAACAGTAAAGTAGAAAAGTAGGTAATTAGCGTTAAATAGAAATTTTTGTTTTCCTGCATTTTTTAAGTCTCCCACATAGTACTCAAATATATGAATTTTTTCCAGGTTGAGTTCAAGTTCTCATTTAAAATATATTGTTACAAATCCTGTAAAAAGTAATTATTGTAGTAACGTAACCTGTAAATAGTTTCCCGTAATGAATATGCAACCCCTTTTCATTCGGCTAAAGTATACGATCCCCTATTTTTTTTTTTTTTTTTTTTTTTGTTCACTGATAAAATTTGATAACGGTCTACTATTTTCTAGAAGTGTTTGGAATATTTGAGAGATTTCTTTCGATGTTTATAAAAGGGTCCCGCGTGATAAAGAGTGAGTTTCGATTGAGAATTTGTTCTGAGAGTGTAATAGCTCTGCTTATTGCGAGGCTTTTCGCTGTGTTGTTTTCGTATTTGGAAGTAAATACGTGTGTAAACGTTGAGTTTACGGTGTTGTGTGATAATTGCTTAATTGCTGATGATTAATTTAGCAGTTGTTAACGATTTCTCCTGTACATAGTGTAAATAAAGCTCCTGTGTTTTTATCAAGAACTGTGTCTTCATTTCAAGAAAGTGGAAGTCGCGCCGGATCCGTTACAATTGGCGCCTAACGTGGGGCTTCTTCTGGACTTTCTTGGAGTAAGTGTGACTTTGGACATTTTTTCATAAAGACTGTTTGAATTTATAGACTTTGTTTTTATGGTGATTACTCGCGCAATGGATGACCAATTAAAACAACTTCTGGAAGCAATTAATGCTGCGAAAAGCGACTTGGCTGAAAGTTTGGCGTCTAATCAAGAACAATTAAAAAATGATATGGCGGCTAATGAAGAACAATTAAAAAATGATATGGCGGCTAATCAAGAACAATTAAAAAGTGATTTGACTGCAAGTTTTACTGCAAATCAAGAACAATTAAAAAATGACATTGCGGCTAATCAAGAACAGTTGAAAAGTGATTTAATGGTACTGAAAAATGATTTAGCTTCTAACCAAGAGGAAATTAAAAACGACCTTACTTCGGTAAAGACTGTAATGGAAAATGAATTTAATGAGATAGAGCATCGAGTTGATGCTTTTGATGAAAAATTTGAAACAGTAGAAAACCGTATCGCAACAGTTGAAAATCATGTGGATGAGAAAATTAAAAATTTGGAAAGGAGATTGGCGACCGCGGAAAGCAGCTCTGTACAGTTTGGCGCTCCCACATCGGTTGCTCGACCGTCCATTAAACTTGCCACATTTGATGGGAAAACTTCGTGGCAGGTTTACAAAACTCAGTTCATGATAGTGGCGGAAGCGAACAGATGGGACTCTGCTACCAAGGCCTGCCATCTTGCAGCATCCCTGAGAGGTGACGCAGCAGACATTCTTCAGACCCTTCCGGACGGCCAGCGCCTGGATTTCGCCGCCCTCACATCTGCGTTGGAGCTTCGCTTCGGTGAGAAGTGCCAGAAAGATTTCAGTCGACTCCAGTTGAAGTCCCGTTTCCAGAAAACCGGGGAAACCCTGCAAGAGCTTGCGGCGGACATCGAGAGACTGTCTCATCTTCCTTTTTGCGACTGTCCTGCGGATGTTCGAGACAACCTGGCACTCAACTACTACATCGACGGGGTTCGAGATCCGGAAATCCAGAAAGCTCTACGGATGGCGGATGTCAAAGACCTGAATTCTGCTGTTGTGTATGCGATGAAGTTGGAGGCCGCCGAGCAAGCAACCCGTGTGGATCGCCATCCCATCCGAACTCTGGAAGCTGATGAGTCTGATTCCAGGTCGTCCCACCTCGCTGAACTCGAGAGACAACTCGGTGACTTGGCAAGACATCTGAGCAGCATAACAGACCAAAAGAAACAAGAGCAGAAGTCCTGGAAATGCGGTAGTGAAGGACACCTGCGAAGGAGTTGTCCGGCTCGCCAAGCTACGCGAGGGAAGGAAATCACCACCACCAGAGCTCTGCAGATTTCCTCTTCTAGTAGTGGCAGTGATGGACTTTTCATTTACGCCCATGTAAATGGGAATCCTTGCAAACTGATTGTCGACACTGGAGCCAATGTGACAATCGTTAGGACAGACGTGGCTCGTGAATTTGGATTGAAACTGTTGTGGACATCGCCACGCGTAAGTCTCCAGACTGTGACAGGCGACAAAATTGAGATTGAGGGTAAAGTGGACTTGGAAATAGTGTTTGGGAATGCCACCTACCATCATACGGCATTCGTTGCGGATATCACGGAAACCTTCATTCTCGGATTGGACTTGTTAAAGAAATACGACTTCACCCTTGACTTCAAGACTAATGAACTGCACTCGATGAGAGAAGACATAGCCATCTTCAACGTTGAAAATGATGTAAAATCCACTCATCAAATAATAGCCCAAACAGATTTATGGATTCCCTTAAGGTCAGAATCATTAATACCTGGCTCCATTGAAGAAAGCAATAGTCTTCGATTTGGACTCATTGAATACCCTAACCTAAGCAATAGCCTAAAGTGAGTGCTGGTGGCATCTACGCTTGTGGACCTTTCTAAGGATGTAATTCCTGTGAGAGTCGCCAACGTGAGTGAAAGGCCAAGGAATATCCGAAAAGGTGAAGTGTTGGCAACTTGTACTCCAGTGAACTGCATCATTAGAAGAATCAATTCCATCGAGACTGTGTCTTCCGAGTCCTTGACATCGAAGTTAATTGGGAGTGCGGCATTATCGAAAGATCAAAGAACTGCTGCGGAACAATTGGTGGATGACTTCAAGCATCTGTTTTCATCAGCATCGAAGGATGTTGGCCGTACGAATTTAACGCAGCATAGGATTTACACTGGAGAACACCCCCCTATTAAACAGCATCCAAGACGACTACCATTCGCCAAGAAGGAAGAAGTTGAGACCCTCCTGAAAGAGATGAAGGAGAATGATGTCATCGAACCTTTATCCAGTCCTTCGGCTTCTCCCATCGTCTTAGTCCGAAAGAAAGATGGCTCCACCAGATTTTGTGTCGATTACCGACGGCTGAATGAAATCACCAAGAAAGACAGTTACCCTCTTCCACGGATAGACGACACCTTGGACACTCTTTCCGGACACAAGTGGTTTTCGACCCTGGACTTGAAGAACGGTTACTGGCAGGTTGTGATACACCCTGATGACCGAGAGAAGACCGCGTTTACAACTGGACAAGGCTCATGGCAGTTTAAAGTGATGCCCTTCGGCCTCTGCAATGCACCAGCTACGTTCGAGCGTCTTATGGAGACAGTGTTAAGAGGACTTTCCTACGAATCCTGTCTGGTCTACTTAGACGATATCATCATCGTGGGACGCAGTTTCGAAGAACATCTGGCAAATCTTAGGAAGGTGCTGCGAAAGCTTAAGGAAGTCAATCTGAAGTTAAGCCCGTCCAAATGTAATTTGTTCCGCCGGGAAGTGAACTACCTTGGTCACATCATCTCTTCTGAAGGTGTACAAACCGATCCAGAAAAGGTATCTGCGGTCAAGAGTTGGAGTCGTCCCGAAAACATCCATCAGCTGCGAAGTTTCCTGGGGCTCTGCACGTACTACAGGAAGTTTGTAAAGGGTTTTTCCAACATTGCCCGACCTTTGCATAAGCTGACGAAGAGCAAGCAAAAGTTTGAATGGTCCAAAGAATGCGAAGATGCATTTCTACGCCTGAAGGAGGCTTTAACATCAACGCCTATCCTCAGCCTGAAAAATCCTTCATCCTGGACACTGATGCGAGCAACGAGGGCATCGGAGCTGTTTTATCCCAAGAAATTGACGGAAATGAACATGTCATCGGTTACTGGAGCAAATGCTTATCAAAGTCGGAGCGAAATTACTGCGTCACCAGAAAGGAGTTACTGGCCATAGTGAAAGCTGTAGAACACTTCCATCATTACCACTACGGCCGAAAATTTCTGCTTCGGACAGATCATGCCTCATTAACTTTGCTTTTGAACTTCAAAAATCCGGAAGGCCAGATAGCCAGATGGATACAGCGGCTCCAGGAATATGACATGGAGATCAAGCATCGAAAAGGGTTATCTCACGGTAATGCTGACGCTTTATCAAGGAGACCCTGTCCTGAGAACTGCCACTATTGTTCCCGAATCGAGAAACAGTATGGAACGACTAGCCCTACTGCCTATCAGGTGACAGTGACTCCAACATCATCAGAACCTGATCCATGGAGTGACGACCAAGTTCGAAAAGATCAACTTGAAGACCCCGACATAAAACCAATTTTGGAGTTCATGGAAAGTGACAGTCGGCGACCTAGCTGGCAGGACGTTTCCATCTTCAGTACTGCAACAAAAAGATACTGGGCTTTATGGAACTCGCTCCATTTACGGAACGGCGTGCTACACCGAAAATGGGAATCTGACGACGGCAAAACATCTAGATGGCAGTTACTACTTCCCCGATCAAGGATTTCAGATGTTCTGAAAGAAATACATAGTAGTGCGACGGGAGGACATTTTGGTGTCTTGAAAACCCTCAATAAAGTTCGGGAGCGCTTCTTCTGGAGCAAGGCGAAGGATGACGTGGAGAAGTGGTGCCATTCTTATGACGCCTGTGCTGCTCGTAAAGGACCGAAGAAGAGAAGCAGAGGGAAGCTACATCTGTACAACGTTGGAGCTCCTTTCGAACGAATTGGGATCGACATCCTGGGTCCTCTACCAAGAACTGCTGATGGGAACAAATATATTCTTGTTTCCATCGACTACTTCACCAAATGGCCGGAAGCATATCCCATTCCAGATCAAGAGGCTACCACCGTAGCAGAGACTCTAGTCCAACATTGGATCTCGAGATATGGAACACCTTTGCAGATTCATTCCGATCAAGGGAGGAATTTCATCTCTGCTGTGTTTAAGGGCCTATGTCAAATTTTCGGAATTGAGAAAACTAGGACAACACCACTACACCCACAATCGGACGGCATGGTGGAGAGATTTAACCGCACAATCCTGAATAATCTCTCGCTTATGGTATCCAGAAATCAACAGGATTGGGACAAGAAGCTACCTTTGTTCCTGCTGGCATACCGCAGTGCTGTCCACGAGACTACTGGATTTGCCCCATCTCAGATGCTCTTCGGACGAGAGCTTCGGCTACCTTGTGATCTCGTCTTCGGTCGTCCTCCGGATGCGCCTGCATCGCCTGAGGAGTACATTTAGGATCTCCAGGACCGATTGGAAGACGTTCATAACTTCGCACGAGAGCGAATCAACATCGCGGCGGAGAAGATGAAGACCCGATACGACACAAGGTCTACTGGACATGAATTCAACGAAGGCGACAAGGTTTGGTTATGGAATCCCATCCGACGGAAAGGTCTTTCACCCAAGTTGCAGTCGCATTGGGATGGACCCTACAAAGTCCTTAACCGACTGAATGACGTCGTAGTGAGGATCCAAAAATAACCTAATGCAAAACCTAGGGTTGTACATTATGATCGGTTAACCCCATACTATGGCCATAGTTCATGAGTATTACGTAAACAACCATGGTTGATAACATAAAAGTTGTAGATAATTTTTTTTTTGCTTTTAATGTTTAGTAATATTTCTTGTTATTATTGTGTTTCCTATGCATTATTGGTTATTATTTAATGTGTGTATTTGTGAACATGTGATAAAAGTTTGGCACCCTTTCTGGGGATTGTACTGCCCGGGACGTGCAGTCCATAGGAAGGGGGCAATGTTACAAATCCTGTAAAAAGTAATTTTTTTAGTAACGTAACCTGTAAATAGTTTCCCGTAATGAAGGTATGAAACCCCTTTTCATTCGGCTAAAGTATACGATCCCCTATTTCTTTTTTTGTTCACTGATAAAATTTGATAACGGTCTACTATTTTCTAGAAGCGTTTGGAATATTTGAGAGATTTCTTTCGATGTTTATAAAAGGGTCCCGCGTGATAAAGAGTGAGTTTCGATTGAGAATTTGTTCTGAGAGTGTATTAGCTCTGTTTATTGCGAGGCTTTTCGCTGTGTTGTTTTCGTATTTGGAAGTAAATACGTGTGTAAACGTTGAGTTTACGGTGTTGTGTGATAATTGCTTAATTGCTGATGATTAATTTAGCAGTTGTTAACGATTTCTCCTGTACATAGTGTAAATAAAGCTCCTGTGTTTTTATGAAGAACTGTGTCTTCATTTCAAGAAAGTGGAAGTCGCGCCGGATCCGTTACAATATTATTTTTTTATCATTCGTTTGTTGTTGATCTGTAAATGTGTTCGCCAGTAATTTTTTAACTTGATATTCTATTTAAATTTATATGTAATTTTTTAAAAGATAACTGAAAAAAGAATCAATTTTTTAAATAGAACTATAAATTTTAGGTCAAGTATGGCATATCTAAATGTTTTTTAATTTGAACAAATCTTCTTGTGGTTCATGTGGGGTGTTGGATACAGGGGCAACGTTTTATCAACAAAAATTTCGAGTTTTTAAAAAAAGTTTTTTTTTTTTTTCGATTTGGTCTAGCATACAAGTACTGTTTTACACTTTCAGGTGCAAGTCGTCACGGGTTGCTGTTATGCAAATTAGATGAAACTTTTTTTCACGATTGTTTTGACACAAGAGGAAAAATACAAGAGAGTATGTGACTTGAAAAATTGACTTTCATTTTTTGAGGGACAACCTATTGTGTATGCTTTTTATTTGCTAATTTTTTCGAAAGTAGCGAAGTAGCGACTACATTTCAAAAGTAGTTTGTAGTTGCTACATTTAAAAAAAGCAGTTGTAGCTGTAGTTAACTACTTTTGTAACAAAGTAGTTGTAGTTCGCTACAAAAAAATTGTAGTTTTTCCAACCACTGGTTAAATGTATTCTGCAACTCTGAGCCTGAGTAATACTTCCTTAGCAAGCAAATATGCTGTGTGTGTTTTGTGTTCTTTTTAATTAACTACGTAAAAAATGCAAAAGAAAAGTTAATTAAAAAGTAATAACTAAAATAGTGAAATTAATTCATCCTTTGGGGGGGGGGGGGCGCAACTCCCAGCCAGTCTAGCATAGATTAGGGTTGGTGACAAAACCTCTCCTGAAACGTTGGTCCAAAAAAAAAAAAAAAAACTCAAAACCATTTATTCCTAGAACGAAAAAAAAGTGCGATTTTTCCGTTCATGTCATAGTTAGGAACAACTGCCTTAGCGCATTACAGAAGTGGGAAAAGCAGAATCTGTAGGTCGAATTTGGAGTTTAGGTTAGGGTAGGGGGGGGGGGGGGGGGGAAGCGCCAAGAATAATCTTTTCACGGATTAATCGGTAAAATAAATTTAAGTGATCGATATGCTAATTAATGGACGTATCTCAACTCCACATCACGGAAAATTGATATTCCGTTGAGATTCTTGAGTCATTAAATACAAAATTAATCAAAAAATTTATTTTCCTTTTTTCTTCCCATAATAGGAGGAAACAAACATTAAATATGTATACTCAAACCCCAAATAATGAGGGAACAAAATATTTATAAATGAATAAAAATTTTATGTTTTAAATATTTATTTAGCGAGACTTATTTTCGTCGTCACGGTTACAAATCGTCTGCATTCAAATCTTATCTTAAATAGTTTTTGCATAAAGGGTTTTTTTTTTTGTGTAAAATCAAATATTTTCAGGAAAAACATCTAAAAATACTTAATTCTGGTAAGGATAAAAGTATAACATTATACGTTGTAAGTTTAATCTTTATGAAAAGTGCACGAGTGCAATTTGGTCTTATCTTTATTACCTCATCCTAATTACTAGTTTTTTTTTAAGAATACGCCTCGTTTTACCTAACCTAGAAAACCACTGGTCATGATATGAGTGTGAATTTGTCCTCTACTCCCATTCTATATATAGAAACAAGAAACTCAACGAGTAGGGTCCTATCGCAATTCGTGGTTTCAAGAAACATAATTTGAATTCAAGACGTCAAAATTCAAATGAATGGCAGGGTTTTTTTTTTTTTTTTTTTTTTTTTCAGGTTACAACAATTTATACGTTTTCAAGTAAAATTGAAATCAAAGTTTATGTGTGGTTTTTGTATTACTGTGGGGTCTCTTGACCAAGATGTGCTATGCTGCAAATGCTTGAAAAAAAAATGACAGAATCTTGAAAAAGAGATTAAAGAAACAAAATTTTGAAATCTAAGAAATTATGGCTAAAACTAAAACAAGTGAAAATGTGTGAGGGCTATCAGCTAAAAACAGATAATTATAAATCATGTATTAATTTGAAAAAGAAATTCATATCCTCTCTAATATGCACACTTGAAGGATTCATGAGCAGTGCATGTCTGAAACAATTTCTTTTACTCATCATTTGTCCTAACATAACTGAACCAACACTTATTAGCAATATTAGCAACCAAACTTCAAATGATTAAAATGTTTTTTTTTTCCACAACACTTCTAAGATTTATATGAAATGGCTAGATGTAGCTGTTAAAAAATACATAGTAGCTAATTCGAGAGGTTACAGAAAATTTATAACAATCTGGTAGAAAACATTAAATATACAGACACATAGATTTGATGCAAGAACTTTATTTATAGCTTCCAAAAATATATACATAGTAGGTAACAATTCAAATGATCAAATCTTTATTTCTTCATGAATGAAACATAAATATAACTGTTTAACAAATTGGATTTGATCAAAAGATCCTAATTCAAGGGAAATGGAGCAAGCCTCCAAACAATATGGTAAAAACCTTTTAAAAATTAACCAATTCCTCTTAAAGGAATTGTTATGAGAAATGTTATGTCTTCAGATACTTCCACCCTTTTTTGATGACAAGCAGACAAATTACACAAAATACTTTCAGTATTTTGTCCCAATGTCTCGTTAGTTCTACCATTATCCTGCATCACACGTTCTACGTAGGATGCCATTAAAGGTGTCTTAACAAGCTTCTAGGCAAATATCTACAAAAAGGAGGATCCAAGCTTTAAATCTTCAAGAATATGCTCCTACTTAAGTCTTCCATTGAGCTTAAAAACTTACTTTCTGAATTTTCTTTTAAACTATTTTACAAAAATTATGGGTGCTATTAACAAAGATGGGGTAAGAGATATCAAGACATGAAAGAAACAGGTGATCTAAAGAAGCTCCAAACATCCCTATATGGAGTAAAATTGGGTAACTTTTTCATCAAGGGTGTGTAAAGAGGTTTCAGAAGGCATAAAAATTACCTAACAAATACACAGTAAAAATTAATTTAGGTTAGCTATGCCAATCACTGTAAATTCAAGAGATCAATGAGCCTGAGCTGTTATCTTTCGCTAACAGCTCAGTTAGCTAAAGCTAACACAGTTCGCTTTTGCTCCTCAGATGTGTAGACAAAATACTACATAGTACAGTTAACTCTCAATCAAAGTCCTGAAAAACCGGCTGTAACCTTTGAGTTACGGGAAGCAACCACAGCCTTCTCAAGAGTTAGGGACTCAATGAAATCTAAGAAATAAAAAAATATTCGAGTTAGAGTCAACTTCATAACACAAATCAATGAATAATAAAAAGTTAGAACACAAGGAAAAAATTCATGTACACTTGTTATTTGATGATTTTAAAGTTGAATATTTTCCTCCTTGATTACTTATTACAGATTAAAACTCTTGAAATATCACACACATTCATACTTCTGTTGAATCAGTTATTACTCTTCAGGCTCTGACTAAATTGAAAAGCATAAGCAGAGGAAATGACAGCAAATGAAACCAAATATCTCTACTATGTGCCATTTAGAGTTTCTGCATCTGCACATGCGAAATACTTCTTGGACTGCGGGGGAAAAACTTAATTTAAAACTTAAATGCACCAATATTACCATGCGTCATAATCATACTGGAATAATACCCAATGAATTGTTTTTTCTACTTTTTCAAATATCAAATTGCAGTTGTTTTTCTGTTTAATGACATTCTATTGAATGACTTTTCATAGTCCCAGATACTCCACTGCAGTTTTAGAAGCATTCTATTTAAGTACGATTTTTTTGTGGTCCCCTGAAAGTCGTTAAATAGAGTCAACTGTATTGTATTTCTCATCTATTTCTAATTAAATCATTTATTTAATAGTTTTAATAGGTTAACAAGCTGTTTTTAATAGCTTACTCTGTTTAACTTTTTTTGAACACAAATCAATAAACAATCAAAAGTTAGAACACATGGGAAAAAGTTCATGTAGGCTTGTGTCATTTGTCAACTTTTAAAATCTATAGTTGTATGATTTTCTACTTGATTACCTCTACAGATGAAAACCCTTGAAACATTGTACAGATCCATACTTCTGTTGATTCAGTTGTTACTCTTCAGGTTCAGGCTAAACTGAAAAGTACAAGCAGAGGAAATGACTGACAGTAAATGAAGCCAAATCTCTCTATCATGTACCATTCAGTAAGGAATTCAGTTTCTGAAGCTGCACACCCAAAATACTTCTTTAACTGTGGGGGGAAAAAAACAACTTAATTTAAATCTTAAATGCAACAATATTATAATGCATCACAATGGAATAGTACGCAATGCATGAGTTTTCCCTGTTTTCATAAACAAATTACTATATTTCTGCTGTCTATTACACCAGGTTTCTACTTACTCAGATGAACAATATAGAATAGCATCCAAAAGGAGAACAATTATAATAAATTAATATGAATTTCTGCCTTCTGTGCATAGAAAAAAAATCAAGAATACCAAATATCAAGCGGGGAAACACTTTGCACACAATGCATTTTAACCTGGAGTGCTCGCAGACATATAAGACAAATACACCAGTTGTGATCAGTGCTTCAATAGAGTCCACTTCAAGGTTAATACTTTAGAAAATAGGATTCCAGGTCTCCCAATGGATTCAAAAGTGCATCAAACATCATTTACACCTCAATACGAAATATTAAATACATTGTAACATTTTACCGGCATCAAATCATATTACCCACATGCAAGGCGGAGCGAAACAATTTTGTAATAGATTAACTAGGTGCATCAATTTTTAAATACATATTTGATTCTTTAATAATTGAAGTTTTCAATACTGTTTTTTTTTTTTGGGCACTCATCTAGTTCTTTTGTGAAACAAAATAAATTTAATTATTTAAATTTGCCTTACCAAATTATCCTTGGGTACTTTCCGTTTGTTCATGCGAGTGAAACCATTACAGTCGCCTAACGTCATAGTTCCCATAAACTCCAGGTCAAAATCACCAACGATTTAGCTGTTATTTACATCCACTCGACAAAATGCTGTCCATCTTAAGATAAAAGTAGCCTCACAAAAACGGGACCAGTAATGCATTGCCATGAAAAGAAGAAAGAAGCCAGGAATATAATACCAACATTACAGTGCAACAAGAATAACACACAGTATAATCTGGTTCTTAATTTTGATAATATAAGAACTGAGGGGGAGAAGGCGGGACAGAATTAAAAGCATGATTATTTGAATGAAACAGAACAGAATTTTTTTAAAAAAAAAAATAAGCATTTTCATTTTATGTTAAATGCCCCATTAAAGAGAAAAAAAAAAAAAGAGTCAATATAATTTTTATGACATGAAAACATATAACTTATAAACATGAAAAGTAAACTTTTGAGCATTAAATACATGTTATACACCATCATAAAACCTATCGACACATGATAAGGTATCATAGATCATTTTCACTTGAATTTCAACATTATGATTTTTATTTTTTAATTAAAAAAAATATAGTAATTATATTAGCTATGAAGTTTTAAGGTATTTTATTTCTTAATTAATTGGTTAATTACACGTCAATAGGTGCACTGACTGATTACTTTTATTATCTTCTTTTCACGCACTAAAAACAAAGCTAAACTGAATTTCTCAACAAAAATATAAGTTTTAATTCATGAAATAAACAATAAAATAGTGGTGCCATCTAGTGTTCACGAAAGAATTAGCACGTCCACAGAATTACCGCTTGGGACGGTCAATATGTGATACCATAATTTCAATCCATTTCCGCTACAAATACTTGTGCTGCCATCTAGTAATAGAACAACAAGTTAACTTCTAATTTATTATAGTTGATTGCAAAATTAGCGGAAAAAATATTGACTGGAATTTTGTTAAAACTATTTTTCGAGTACGAAAGTGGTTAATTAAGGATGAAAACTTTTTATCCTTTCTTCAGCGAAGAGAGGATTAATTCCGTTGAAATCAATGAAATTTGCTAACTGCACAAGTTCGTTAGAGATTTTTATAAGTCATTACAAAAGTAATGTAAAAAATATGACATTTAATGTATAGATCATTTAAAGAGCCCTAAAAAGATGTAATAGATAAAATAAAGCTTGCAATCCAAGTTAATTTGTTTTCAGCGGCGGCGAGATTAACGAGATTGAAAAGAAGTGTAAAATGAAAATAAAGGTTTTTTTTTCTTTTTTGCCTTTTTACTTCTCTTTTACAATTAGAAATTTTTGAAAAAAATCATTGAAATGAAAACAATTATATTTAGATCGTTCGTGGACTAGAATTAAAACAATGACACAGGTATGAAAAATATCAAACGAGGTAAAATGATCAAAAAAAAAACATAGATCAATAGCACAGTAAAAATTAATTTCATGAAAATTCAAATTTTTCTCACTACAGTGATCCAAAAATTAATATTAATAACCCCGTAAGGAAGATACGGCCAAAATTTAAATGAACAAACGAGTTTTACTAAAAAGCATAACTTTTAGTAATGAAAATATCATAGAAAATAAAAAGTTTGATATTTTTAATTAAATAGAAGGTTGAATTAAATATAAAATAGCAAATTTGCTAAACTCGTACGGAAATGTTTCGGGGTTACAAGTAACTCCTTTTACCTTTCAAGAAAAATGTCAACTTGCAGGTTAAAAAACTCTACCTTAGTCCATTGTCTCTGCTCACGTCTTTTCTGCAGTAAAATAATAATAAGAAAGAGTTCCCCATGACTTCAAAACATGTTTCAGCGAGTTTTTACCAATTTATACTTGGAAAAAAAATAAAAAATAAAACAAATAAAATCTTTTGTTGGTACATTTTAATAGTTCTTATTTTCCACTAAACCATCAGTGAGCACGAAATAATGGGCGAAAATAATGCCTCAGTATCAAAAATAAATAATAGAAATTATAACACACAGAAATGAAAAAAATGCCTGAAACATAATTAAACAAATAAGTTTTTCTAATAAGTATTACTTTTGGACATGTAAATATCATAACGAAGTAAAATTTCAAAATTTTCTGAAAAGTAAAAATAATAATCAAAGTAAGAGAAAAACCATAAATCTACTAAAACTCTCGGGCACGTGTTTCGGGGTTACAAGGAAATGATCTTTATAACTATTTTGTGTCATATTTTTTAGAGATTTTTTAATAACTTGTACAGCTAGCAAATTGTATGGATTTAAACAAAATTCCTCCTCCCTTCTCTGAAAAAAAAAAAAAAAAAAGCTTTCTTCCTCAATTTTCGTGTTCAAAAAACAGTTATAGCAAAATTTCGGTCAATAATTTTTTGTTAATTTCGCAGTGAACTGCAACAAAGTAGAATTAACATGTTAATGTATCACTCATAGACTAATAATAAGAGTAGACCGAGCTTTCCCAGACTTGCTGAAGAAAAAATTGGTTCATGGATACATCATGTGACTGGTGGAAGGCGCGGCGAAAACTTTGGCAGCATGGTTGCTAGATAGCAGCATTATCTGTAGTTTGGCACTCGACATGTATTTTAAGTAATGTGTTTTTATTATAATTTTTTTCCAGGTGCAGAGATTGAACTGTTTTTCTTTTAGTTATGCATTATTTTGACATTAGTAATTAGTTTTTGATCACAGTTTTCAGTAACTTTTATTTCATTTGGAACTGCTACGTCAGCGTTGGCGTGAACGTAATGGAGGAAACGTTTTGCGTTAACGCAAAAATGTCCTAATCGGAATCTTAAATTGAAATTGTAAGTAAAAAATCTTTCCGTTCGCCGATTCTATTTGGGCGCTTGCATCTTTAATTGCTTAGAGAGTTATTGAAATTGACGAAAGAAAATTCACAATACTATCTAAACGAAAAACTCACTATATTAACAAAATATTTACAACGTCGAATAACAAATTTACAAATCGGACTCTATAAATATTCCGCGTTCCATCATTTCTATTTATTTTCTTTCTCGTGGTAGTTGATCGTCTGCTACGATCAACGCCCGCTGTTGCTAGGATATCCACTAGTCACATGGTTTGGTTCATGAGCAGCAAAGGGTTGCCATAACTCGGTCAATTCTTATTAATAGTCTATGGTATCACTAGATGGGGAAACCGGAACAAGACCAATGGCAAGAATGCTGTCTCTCTGAAATACTGCGCCTGTCACAGATTCCTTCCGATTTCCTCGGCCAAGTTCCTTACTTGGCGAAGAATACACGACTTATCGTCTACAATCACACAACAATAACAGTAGAAGGTTTTAAGAGATATAGTTTCAAAGTATTTTTCTGCATTTGTAGATATGATGGATAATTGTTGAATAAGGAAAACGTCGAATAAATGTTCCTTACAAATACAAGAGAACACGATTGTTTTTTTATTACCTTAAATTCATATTCAAAATGGGAGTTTGACGTCAGATTTCAATAGCATAGTATCGAAGAAGGGGGAAAAAGTATGGCAAATAAAAAATAACTAGTTGAAATTTTTAGCAATAGATGGCGCTGTAAGCTTTATAATTTAATGCGCATGACAGCTGTTTCAATTTACATATTCTGACACTTGCAGCATCATCTATTCTAAAAATACTTAGTAGCATTTATTTTTCTTCTGCTATACGCTTTCCCCCTTCTTCGATAATATTTCATTCAAATTTGACGTCAGCGTTTTGAAAGTGGAATTTTAATTATAGTGTTCACCCGGGGTGATATGTAAATCAAGAATATGTAAAACAGGACAGGTGTCATGCGCACGACACATTGAAGTTGTTATAAAAACGCTGGGTCATTTCGCATCTGAGAAGTTCACCATGACTGTCTCAATGAAAGATCGTGCTTTGCTGGTGAAGCTCTACTACAAGAATGTTGATTGTGCAAATTTAGCTCTGCAGAAGTTTCGGTCACTGAAAGATTTCAAAGAAGGCGTTGGTCCGATGACTGCCAAAGGTCTGGAGAAAATGACACCAAAATTCGAAAAGACGGGTTCTTTTGCTGTGCAACCTGGTAGAGTGAGGAAACGAATTGATTCGACGACGGTGGAAGAAGTAGCCACCCAGCGGTTCAGGAGGAGTCGAATGGTGGAGTGCAAACGTGTAGTGCACGGAGAATTGCCCAAACATTGGACAGACCTGTGAGCACGGTACGCAAAATTTTACGTAACATCCTTCTTTGCTATCCATTCAAAATTACCCAGTTGCACGAGTTGCTTCCTGTTGATCTGCCAGCAAGAGAGACTTTTGCTTTAGAATTTCTTGCTCGCATGGAAGTTGACAATGAATGGCCGTGGAAGATTTTGTGGACTGACGAAGCTCACTTCCACCTGACAGGATATGTGAATACCCAGAATTGTCGAATATGGGCAACAGAAAGTCCACACGCAAATAATCCAGTACCGCTTCATCTTATAAAGGTCACAGTGTGGTGCGGGTTTACGGCATCATTTATCACGGGGCCATATTTTTTCAAAGAAACTGGTGCCTCCTGTCTTGTTACTTGTACCGTAACTGGTAAGCGCTATGAAAGCCTTTTCGCCTTTTGCGCAACCACGTCTTTCTAGCTCTCCAGCAGCGCGGATGAAGTCATTTTTGTGCAAGATGGCACACCTCCGCTAATCGCGAATCCAGTGAAGCAGCTGCTGAAGCGCCATTTCGAAATGCTAGAATTATCAGCTGCCATTTCCATACAGCCTGGCCGTTCGTATCACCTAATCTTAACCCGAGTGACTTCTGGCAGTGGGGCTTATCTGAAAGCTGTTGTGTTCAGTCTTCCGATTGCAAATTTAGCTGAGCTGAAGGCACGCATAGCGCAACACAATTTAAACATTAGCCCGGAAACACTTCGATCATTTGTGTTGTGGAACATGCTGTTTCTCGATTTCAACTTGTTTCAGAAAACGGGGGACAGCATATTGAACATCTTTTGTGCCAGTCTCACGACAGTTAAAGACCAATTTGATGAAAGAATAAACGTCCGCTCTTAAATTATGATGCTTTTAGCGCCATCTATTGCTGAAAATTTCAACTATTTAATTTTCATTTGCCATTCGTTTTCCCCCTTCCTCGATAATATGCTGTTGAAATCTGACGTCATTCTGACCAGTGGTTTTATTTTTGGCAGTGGTTGCAGACCCGACCCCCGGAAATGTAATGAAGCACAGACCACCTTCTGCGCATGCGCAGAGTAGAATTTACTGCCTTGGGGTCGGGAATGTTTTATGAACCCGACCAAGTGGGCGTTACGATGGGCGGGATCTAATTTCAACAGCCGTGCGGTCGGACGAATTATGTATGGCCACCCACACAAATTAAGATATTTTCCCAATGAAATTCTAAGCGGTCGGAAGAATTATATATGGCCGACCACACAAATTAAGATACTTTCATGTTAAACTGTGAGCTTTTAAAAGTGCTCAGCTTATTAACTTTAAGTGGAAGCTCAACCAGGACGTATGATACTTCTTGTAAAAACAAATTTATCTTGTGCAACATCATGAAGAGCCAAATTTAAAAAGTAACTTGTTTATTATGGCTATGATATATACAATGACAAGTTAAAGGAAATATTGAGAATACACTCTTTACATTATTAAGTAGATCATAATACTATAAATGACTTCTGAATCTAACTTTCTAAGTCAAAGTATGAAACGTTAAACATAATGAGCTATGATATTCATATCAAGAGCAGTAAGCCGAAACTATCGGCAAAAACGGACAGACTCGACTGAGCTGCCGAAAGAAACAACCAAGTCTGACTTGGGTTGCAAATTGAAAAGGGAAGAGAGTGAAGCAAAGCGCCGGGAGCTTAAATGCAACCGGCAATTTGCATATTCTGCTGACGCGATCTCGTTGCAAGAAGGAATGAACGAATGAAAAACCTAATGCAAATTAAGGTTGCCAACACTTTTGGAAAATAATTTACTTCCTTTCGTAACAATGGCCCGCCTCTTGCAATCAAGATCGCATCAGAACATAAATGCAATAAAAATAACAATTTAAATTGAAATATTTCATTTCAGCATCTTGACTTGAAATTCTGGCACTGCAAAAATTAAAGTCCTTAGAACAGCACTTTTTTTTTTTTTTTTTCAAAAATCAAACAAGCTGATGAATTGATCAGTTGACCCGCATCGGCTCCAGCGAACTTTGAAGGATCCAGAGGACATCAATATTATATCGGGAATGACAACATCAAAAGTCCTACTCGTGCTGTTGCGTTTAAACGCTCCAGAATTTCCAGATACATGAAAACAAATGACAACAGTCAATAACATAATATGAACATTTTTACAAAAAAATTTGCCAAAGTACACATGGAAATGTAATTGGACTTCGAAATTTTTTTTTTTTTTCATTTTAAAAAATTTCTTATGAAAAAGTTAAATTTAATTTTGTTCAAAGGTTTTGTAAAAATATCCGCGAAATTTTGTTTTGTATTCACATAATTTAAATCAAACAAATTTTCTAATATTAAATTTCTTAAAAAATGAAGTCTGATGTCTATATGTTTTGTTCTACTGTTTTCTATTGGCGAATTTGAAAAATTAATTGCTGCTTGATTGTCGCAAAGTAAGTTAAACTGTGGTTTGATCTGAATAAATTCAAACTTTACAAGTTCATTTATTATGCGTACAATCCAAATTAATTCCTTTGCAGCTTCAGTTAGTGACACATATTCTGATTCCATTGTTGATAAGCTAACACATTTCTGTTTAAAAGTTTTCCAAATGATAAGAGATTGATCAATGAATAAAATCATTCCGCCAATCGAAATTCTATCATCGCGACTTGCTGCAAAACTTGCATCACTATAACATTCGACTTTTAAATTTGAAACGTTAGACAAACATAATTTCAGAGATTTTGTGTAATTTAAATAGCCAAGAAGTTTCAGTAGAATATTCCAGTGATTCAAACCTGGGTTAGATTGAAATTGAGATAATATGTTTACAGCGTAACTTAAATCTGGTCGCGTTCTACTTGCAATGAAGGAAATGCAACCTAAAATGTTACGGTAAGGCAATTTAGACATCATTTCAATTTCTTCCTTAGAATTCGGACATTGATCTTTGGAAAGTACAGTTCCTACACCAATCGGCAAAGAAACAATTGGAAAATTGTATTTTTGATATGTTTTGCATACTTTATTGATATAGCTTTGTTGATGAATAAATAATGCATTGTCTATTTCCTCAAATTCAACGCCTAAAAGTTTTTGCGTTTTTCCGAGTACTTTGATGTCAAATTTAGATTTCAGACTAATAATAATATCATTCAGACATTTGTTATTTTTACAAAATACTACTATATCATCAACATAAAGTATTAAAATTACACTTGATTCAAAAATATAAACACAATTTGCCCATGATAATTTCTTAAAATTTAAACCAATAAGAACATTATGTATTTCCAAAAACCATTCACGACCCGATTGATGAAGTCCATAAATTGCACGATTTAATTTACAAACATAACCAATTTTCTCAGGATCTTGAAATCCCTGGGGTTGTGACACGTATATGTTTTCCTTTAGCGGAGCATATAAATAAGCACATTTTATATCAAATTGATGATGAATCCAATTCAGTTTACACACAAAAATAGAAAAAAATAATCGTACTAATGAGAATTCAATGACTGGACTAAATACCTGGTCATAGTGAATTCCTTTTAATTGTCTATGACCTTGAATTACCAGGCGACTTCTGAAACGAACAATTTCATTTTTATCGTTTCTTTTCACAGTAAAAACCCAACGATTGCCAATTACTTTGGAATTAGCCGGTTTAGGCACAAGACTCCAAACGTTCCGGGTTTGCATGGTATGAATTTCATCTGACATTGAATTATACCATTGGGCTGCCTCTGGTGTTTTTAAAGCATCATTGAAAGATTTTGGTATACGAACGTCTAGTCATGTTTCTGAATTACTCATGTCTGTAAAATTTACTTTCCCTGAAAATTTATTTTTCCCACTGAAATCAAAATTTTCTTTTAAATATTCTATTTTGTGAGATCTGCAAAACGCTTCAACATCATTATAAGACCGCAGTCTTGCGTTTGCACCTTCAATTGAATAATAGATATCAGTTCGTGATTTGTCAGAACGAGGAACAGCTTTCCGAATCCAAACAATTTTATCTGGAATTAGGGTTTGACTAGTACTTTGTTCATCGTGTTCCAGTACGGACACTGGTACAACATCATTTTCCCCCTCACTTAAACTTTCCCGATCAGAATCATTGTCGGAATCTGACGAATCCAGAAACTTAGTTGGGTCCAGTGAGGCTCCACTGCACTTAGATTCTGCTTCAAATCTAACATTAATCGATTCCACAATTTTCCGTTCTGTAGGAAGCCAAATTCTATATCTCCTTGTTTTTAAAGCATACCCGACGAAAATACCCTTTTTGGCCCGCATATCTAGTTTCCTTCTTAAATTTTTGGGGGTTCCAAGAAAAACAGGATTACCGAAAATTTTCAAATGCCTGACCGAAGGTTTTCGCCCAGAATAAAGTTCAAAAGGTGTTAAAGTTTGATTTTCATGACAAACACGATTCCACACATACGTGAAACATAGTAATGCCTCAGCCCAGAACTGATTTCCTAATTTACTGGAATGTAAAATTGCCTTTACAGCGTCTAGAGCTGTGTAATTGAATCTCTCGCTTACCCCGTTTTGCATTGGAGTATACGTATTTGTACGTTCTGGTCTTATATCCTGTTCCTCTAAATAGGTCTCAAATTCGGCACTGCAGAATTCTAGTCCATTATCAGTTCGGACATTTACAATTTTCGTATTCAAAAACCTTTCAGCCCTTTTTTGATACTTTTTAAAACATTCTAGTGCCTGACTCTTTTCCTTTAGCGGAAAAACAGTGACTTTACGAGAATAATCATCAGTTATAGACAGAAAATATTTAAATCCCCCAATTGCGACATGTGGAAGTTTTCCACAAAGATCCATATGTACTAGTTGTAGGGGTTTTTCTGATCTGATCTTATTCAACGGCTTGTAAGAGACACGTCTAGATTTAGCTATTTTACAGGATTCACAATTTAATTCAGTTTTCTTAAAATCACCTAAACCATTTACAGCATTATTTTTACTAGTATTAACAATATATTTAAAATTAATGTGACAAAAACGTTGATGCCATACATTTAAATTGTTGTCAAATTTTCTACTAGAAAAAACACTATTAGATTTAGATTTTAAATCGCCGGAGTTGGAGTTCTGACTAGAATTAGAATTTCCGGACTTAGACTCTACTTTTACATCATTTTCAGAAAAAAGAATCTGATTTTTCGGCATCGCCGATAAATCATCAGTTTCGCGTTCTTTAAAACTGTTGAGTTCCTTTACATTTTTACATTTATAGATTTTATTATTTTTAGTTTTTGCATTTACGCTTCTAGGGTATTTGGGCAAGAAAGAATAAAGCCCGTCTTTACATTTTGCCGATATTATAATTCTACTTTGATCTTTAGATTTTACATTTAAAACTCCATTTTTACATTCAAATGAATAACCATTTTTATCTAATTGTGAACCAGACAAAAGATTTCTCCGTAAGTTTGGAGAATAAAGAACATTATTTAAAACTAATTTGTCTTTATTACCTTTAGAGTCCAAAAGTAGCACAATTCTACCAGTTCCTTCAACCGGACAGCATGGCCCTTTAATAGCTGTTGTAAGGCTGGATGCATTATTTGGAATATAATGCACAAAGAGTTTTAGGTCATTGCAACAATGATGGGTCGACGCACAGTCCACGTACCAGTCATTGGATACTTCTTCTGTGGAGTTGACACTGCAAACAAAATTCGATTCTAGCTTCTTTCTTTTGAAGCATTTCGCTTTCGTATGGCCGCATTTCCCGCAAAAACTACATTTTATTTTATTTTTCTGTCCCGCTTTAATGGAAGTTTGAAAAGCTATAGCCGATGATTCCGAGTCCTTTTGCACTAATTTTAAACGAGATTCTTCAGCAAGTAATTCAGTCAAAATTTTATCAAACGTAAATTCATCTTCTTTCCATCTGTAAATTGACTGTACAATCTGCCCAAATTCAGCAGGCAAGTAACGAATCAACTGGAAAGACTGATAATATGACGGGATAGGTTTTCCCAAATCCTCTAACTGTTTGATAAGAGTTTTTAGTCGACTTGCATAGATATCAACCTCTTCACCTAACTCAATGTGACAATTGAAAAACTGGTCTGTCAAATCAATAATTCGTGCACGAGAGTCTGGTCGGAAATGCAGTTCTAATTTCTTCCATGCTTGAGAAGGATCATCAATCTGATTTATCAAATTCTTGTATTCATCAGATATGTGCAAATAGATTAAACTATATGCTTTGTCTCTGCGTTTACAAAAGTCTGAAGTTTGCGGTGAATCTTTACCTGGCTCTTTTTCAACTTCGGTAACTAATCTCCAGCAATTTTTGCTCATTAACAAGGCTTTCATATCGTTTAGCCATGTGGAATAATTTTCCCTATTTAATTTCGAGATTTCCATGTTGAGCAAAAAATTTATCTGGCCCGCCGTCTGATAGACTTCTGTATCACGTTCGATGTTGAAAAAAAATTTAGGAATTTACGCATACCATCTCGTCAGGTTGGGCAAACGGCCCATAACCGATTTGTTAAACTGTGAGCTTTTAAAAGTGCTCAGCTTATTAACTTTAAGTGGAAGCTCAACCAGGACGTATGATACTTCTTGTAAAAACAAATTTATCTTGTGCAACATCATGAAGAGCCAAATTTAAAAAGTAACTTGTTTATTATGGCTATGATATATACAATGACAAGTTAAAGGAAATATTGAGAATACACTCTTTACATTATTAAGTAGATCATAATACTTTAAATGACTTCTGAATCTAACTTTCTAAGTCAAAGTATGAAACGTTAAACATAATGAGCTATGATATTCATATCAAGAGCAGTAAGCCGAAACTATCGGCAAAAACGGACAGACTCGACTGAGCTGCCGAAAGAAACAACCAAGTCTGACTTGGGTTGCAAATTGAAAAGGGAAGAGAGTGAAGCAAAGCGCCGGGAGCTTAAATGCTACCGGCAATTTGCATATTCTGCTGACGCGATCTCGTTGCAAGAAGGAATGAACGAATGAAAAACCTAATGCAAATTAAGGTTGCCAACACTTTTGGAAAATAATTTACTTCCTTTCGTAACATTTCACAATGATATTCTAAGCGGTCGGACGAATTATGTATGGCCGACCACACAAATTAAGACTTTCCCAATGACATTCTAAGCGGTCGGACGAGTAATATATGGTCGACTAAGCAAGTTAAGATATATACGCCGAGCGAAATGATAGTTCTGGAAATAATATAGATATTAAAACGGCATACACGATCTGTAATTATGCTTTAATCATAATTCAATTATTCGCTGCGATACATCGACCACCTCCGACCCATGCCCTCGAGTGCCGCTGCTTTGGGTCGGACATGATTTAAATAGACCTTATGAAGTTCTATGGAGGTTGGATGTATAATATGAGATTTAATATGAATTTCCAGTGAAATACTATGTTTAGAAATAATTTAATAAGAATTTAGGTAGATTTACGGCGACTAACCGACGTCACCGCCGGTCGTATAATACGGCAGGAATTCTTTTCCGAACTCGGACTCATGCCGTCGAGAGCGAAATTCTAGGGAGGTCGGAAATGGTATTTTAGGTCGGGACAAACATTTTAGCAACACGATTTGGATAGCGATTTCTAGCTACTTCCAAACTTCTGCAATCTGCGATGAAAAAATCCGAATAACTTTTCATTTTGAACTCTTTTAAACAGTTTTCGAATTCAATGCACGATTTGAAACTCGCACCGCGTTCCATGACGGTAGCCATTTTTACATGAACCAAGCACGCACGCACGTGGTCAATAAAAGCATGATTGACAGATCTTTTAAAGGATGATGAGTGAATTATTTAATTTGAGATTTCCGTTACACAGAATTCTATTAAATAGCAGAAGCTAGAAGGAAAAAAATGATTGTTTGATAACTGTTTTATAATTCAAAAAGGTAAGAATCTGCATCAGATGAATATACTCCTGTTTAAAAACATAATTTGGTCAATAGGTACCTGCATTTTGCAAAAGAAAAATGCATAAATTATTTTTCTTCTAGAAAATACCATATTTTTCTCCTGTCTGTAACTTTGCAATTTTACTCAAACGAAACAGATACACTATATAAGAAGCTAAATATAATAACTATTGCAGAAATAGTTATTAGTTAACAGAGAAATCACATTTCGTCTAACGAGCAAAGTATTAAGTCCATAGCAAGAAATTATTGAAATCAAATCATTATTTACTTCATATCCATAATAACGACGTTCATCATTGAGCGAAACCGTTTTGTAAGATACTATTAAGATGCATTTCTTTAGAAATTAGTTGATTTAATATGAAATCTACACTGAATTACAAGCCGTTATCTAAGTTTACTTATGTTTTAATTAAAATATGAATAAAATTGTACCATTGTTTGTTTCCTTTATGAATCAAAGGAAAATCCTCTTTGTTTTCATGTTCACGAGCGCTAAAATCATTACGAGATCACTTTGAAGAAAGAGAAATACATAAATTAATCATTTCATCTCAATCTTACTACTATTATATATGCGAAAGTTTGTCTGTATAGATGTATGGATGTTTGGATGTATGGATGTTTGTTACTCATTCACGCAAAAACTACTGAACGGATTTTGATGAAACTTTACAATAATATAGCTTATGCGTCAGAATAACACATAGTGTAGTTTTCGTCCCGTTATGGGGGGCAAAACCCCCTTAGGGGAGCAATAAAATACAATTTTCGTATAAATTCTCTAATATAGGGATGAAAAAATACTTGCACTTATTTACATTATATGTCCATCGAAAGATCTGATTTTTCTGCTGAAGATGGCACTTATTCGAAATTTCTAAGTAGAATAAAAAACGAGTTATGAGCTTTTTAGTTCCATGTTCGAAGGCTTTCCTAAACTCAATGCAGTATTTAGTGTATCATCTCAACTCCCTGTCGATAGCGACAATTGTTGTATTGTTGACTATCTTTGCTTTTCGTGACTGTTCAAGGCTTTTCTCAAGTCAAATATTGAAGTAAGATTTTTGCACAAGATTGGCAAATAATACATGATTTGGCTGATCATTTTCCATTTAAACGGAACTTTAATGTAATTAATGGTTTTTATTATTATTTATGCTGATTGAACACTTACTCATTATCCAATCAACCAGCAGATCGCCAAAATTTTTGCAGAAACATTTCCGTAGCTGATGCATTTGGAAGTTTTTTTCAATGTCGCTGTTTTTGAAGCCGAAGACTACGTCATAATGTTTCTCAGTTTTCACCATGTAAACAAAATATCGCCAATCGAAGAATCTTTAAAAAAACTTTTTTTACTGTGTTAAATAATCCAGCAAAAAATTAGGCAAATCCATGAACAGCACAAAAACTTCCATTAATTTTTCCTTTTTGCACAATTTCAAACAATCGCCAAATTTTACTACTTATTTTGGAAACATTTCGGATGAAACTCTTTAGCGTCATTTTATAGTGACCAAAAGTATCTCAGCACCTGGCGATAATATCTTTGTAACGAAAATTAATATATCGTTTTACAAAGTAAGGAAAGAAGGAGGGAGCATCATCGAAGGTATCCCAAAACGATTCCCGCAAATTCGGTAAAATGATTGAAATTTCCCAAAATAACTAAAACAAGTATAAGGGGATTACGAGAAACGTCAATAGCAATACAGAGAAGGTTTCAGACTCCATGTTAAAAAAAAAAGTATCAACAGATTTATCTTTTTAAACATGAGAAGAGTAATTTCATGTTTTGGAAATTTGTATATGCTTAAATATAGTTCTTTCGTTTCTAAATCAATACTATTTTGTTCTTTATACTTATTGCTGTTTTACTTTTATGGGTAAGGAAGAAACTCTACTTTTAATCATGTCAAAAAGATGTGTTTTAAATTCTTTCACTTAAACCAGAAAAAAAAAAGCAAGTAACGATTTTTTCTCATAATTATTACTGACCCAGGCAACGCCGGGTATTTTTGCTAGTAGCTCAATATTAAATACATTGTAACATGTTATTGACATCAAATCACATTTATGACATGTAAGATCGAGCGAAACCATTTGTCAAGACATTAGGCAGTTTTTGAATAAATATTCGTTGAAATAACAAATGAAACTTGCAACATTACTAATTTCAAGAGTTAATTTGTGTTTTTGTGAAACATAAATTCAAATTAATCATTAAAACGTACCTCACAATCACCTAAATCCTCAGGCCCCCTCGTGTATCTACCGTTTGTTCGCGCGCCAAACCATTGCGTTGCCAAATGTCAAGGTTGCCGTAAATTTCCCTGTAAAAATCGCCAGGATTTTGCTGTAATTAATGTCCGCCTTCTTGATTTACATATCATCCCCCGGTGATTACTATAATTAAAATTCCTCTTTCTAAACGCTGTAAAACTAAAACCACTGGTCAGAATGACGTCAAATGTAAATGGAATATTATCGAAGAAGGGGGAAAGCGTATAGCAGAAGAAAAATAAATACTACTTAGTATTTTTAGAATAGATGATGCTGCAAGTGTCAGAATATGTAAACCAAAACAGCTGTCATGCGCATTAAATTATAAAGTTTACAGCGCTATCTATTGCTACAAATTTCAACTAGTTATTTTTCATTTGCCATACGTTTTCCCCCTTCTTCGATACTATGCTGTTGAAATCTGACGTCAAACTCCCGTTTTGAATATGAATTTAAGGTAATAAAAAAACAATCGTGTTCTCTTGTATTTGTAAGGAACATTTATTCGACATTTTCCTTATTCAACAATTATACATTATATCTACCAGTGCAAAGATATATTTAGAAACTATATATTTCAAAAGCTTGTATCGCTGTTTATGGTATTATGATAAACAATGTAACATTGACATCGTGTATTCCTCGCCAAGTAAGCGGAGGAAATCGGAAGGAACAATTGAAACGCGCAGCCTATTCAGAGAGGCAGGGTGCGTTCCTGCAATTAGGCTGAATGCTTATTCCAAGCTCGAAGTTCACCTCGCGAGATTGACAAGGGCCTCTACGCTGTAATCCCCGGCGCGACGGTTCGCAATCTTCCGCGGTGGCAGTCGAGGCATCAAACGGGTCTTTATATACGCCCACGGAGTAGGAAGAAGGAGAGAAATGTCCTACGGGTTTGCTAGTGTAAAAGTGGCAACGATTGTTCACTTTTTCCAGAGCGCGCTGTCGGCGAGCCGCTCCCGACAATCGCAGCAGATCAATGTAAATGATGCTAAGTTTCTCATTTTTTAGAGGCAGCTATTAAAGCAAAAAAAAAAAAAAAAGAAACAAACTACTGGAAATTGGTTGTAATAAGGGGACAATATAGTGGACGATGTTCGGCTTTTGTACACTGGAAGTTTTATTTATTATGAGTTGGAATTTTTCTATTCCTGTAAATAATTGACAAAATGAGAATGTATTACAATTATTTACGTAAATACATTTTTTTAAATTAATTGTAAATTTCGTGACATGTTTCGAGAACTAATTAAAGCGAAATAATTTTTTGCTTTCACGACCTTTAACAGATAAAAATAAATATTATCATTGCTTTTTATTATTATTGAATTTTTTTCTACAACCGAATCGAAAAAAAAATCGGAAAACCTTTTTCATTTAAAAAATACATGTACAATAAGAGTAACTTTTAATTTTTGAAAACTTGATTAATTTCAACGGAAAATCCCACAAATATCTCAAAAAAGCTTTCCAAGGTATAATTTTTTTAACGAATAAGGTTTCTCGATTTTTTTTTTTCCATTTGGTAGTCGAAATAAATGCAATAACAAAAAAATAATGATAACAATTCTGTTTAAGCAGTGAGTAAATACATGAATAAAATTATTATAATCAATATCAGCTGGAAGTTAAGTAAATAGAACATTAACATTTATTTTTATCTGTTAAAGGTCGTGAAAGAAAAAGTTATTTTGCTTTAATTAGTTCTCGAAACATGTCACGAAATTTACAACTAATTAAAAAAAAGTATTCACGCAATTAATTCTACTTTATTCTCATTTCGTCAATTATTTACAGGAATAGAAACATTCCAACTCGTAAAAAAAAAAAAAAAAAAAAAAAAAAAAAAAAAAAGAACATCGCACAGCGCAATATTAATAGCAGACGAATTCGGCAAGTTGGTGATGAAAAATAAAATTAATTTTTCCATCAAAATACTGTGCAAACTTCCTGTGGACGAAAGCCATACATCGTCCACTATATTAGCCAATATTAACAACCAATTTCCAGTCGTATTTTTCTTTTCTTGCTTTAATAGCTGCCTCTAAAAAAATGGTTAATTACATCACCAAAAATATGCAAGACGGAAAAATGACCATCGGCATTTTCTTTGACATCAGTAAGGCCTTCGATGGCGTCTGGCACGAAGGTCTTATCTATAAACTCATAAAACTAAATTTCCCTAGATACCTAATCCATATTATTCACCACTACCTCCACAAACGCACATTTCAAGTGCGCATTGGTGACTATCTATCTGGCAAACACAACATCTTGGCCGGCGTGCCCCAGGGCTCTGCAATTGGCCTAACATTGTATAACCTTTATATTAGTGATTTCCCCAACATTGATCCACACTTAACCTGCTTATTTGCAGATGACACCAGTCTCATGACTAGTGACTGGAATAGGAACTTTGCTGAGTTAAAATTACAAAAATACGTAAATCATGTCACTTCTTACCTCAACAAATGGAGAATTGCTATCAATCCTGGTAAAACACAGGCCATTTACTTCTCCAAAAATGACCTCATTTATGCTCCTAAACCTCTCTCTGTCAACAATGAAAACATCAAGTACTCTAAATGTGTTAAGTACTTGGGCGTGAGCTTAGACAGAAAACTCACCTTCTAACATCACGTTCGAGAGACCATCAAAAAAGCAAAAACAAAAATTGGCTACATGTACGGTCTACTAAGCAAGACCAACTCATTAAGCACTAAGACCAAACTCGCCATATACACTACCATCATCCGTCCAGCAATGGTCTACAGCATCCCGGTTTGAGGTCATGCTGCAAAAACCAACATGATGGGGCTCCAAGTCATTCAAAACAAAATACTGAGAAAGGTTTTTAATGCCCCTTGGTTTGTCTCCAATGATACGATCCATAATGATTCCCACATTGAGTATCTAACAGATTTCATCATTGATAAGGCAACAAATTTCTTCACTCGACTCACCTACCACCCCAACCCACTGCTAAATGACCAAATACACTACACATACAATAAGGGAGACACTGGTTTCCCTTCGGACACAATGTTAATTACTTACCAACTCAAGGGGGAAAAGCGCACTCCCCCTGCCGTCTCTGACGGCAAAATCTCTTCTCTGCCGTTCCGGCAGATGGTTTGGCTCCCGAACTCTCCTTGCGGGTAGGACAGGCCTTACCCGCACTGATCTTCCATTGGATTTTCGCTGTACATATTGTAAATAGTCCTTATTTATCCACTCATATTTATCCTTCGTTTTTCATACTTGTCAATTATTTCACATGTGCTTGTAAATATTGTATATACTCAAGTGGCCCTGAAAAGATTCCTTTATTTATACATATTTTCCTCCTCCCCCCTTCATACCGTCAATGATCTGTTCCATTAATGACCCTATACCCTCACATCCGGCAAAAGAGCTCCCGCTCTCCACTGAAGAAAAATCATGATCCGTATTCGTCCGAGAATCTTAGCATCATTTACATTGATCTACTGCGATTGACGGGAGCGGTTCGCCGACAGCGCCCTCTAAAAAGGTGAACAATCGTTGCCACTAGGAAAGATTTATCTCCTCCCTTCTACCTCCCTGTATACGCCCACTGATCTGAACTAGAGTCCCTATATGAAAACGTAGTTTTCAGAGTTGCGACAACGCGGTATCATTTTCCTATTGGTCGAAGACCGCCTGAGGCAAGGTTTCTTCTTCTCCCGTAGGATTAACATGGAGCGCATGACAGTGCTGTGGAAAAACCCAGAATCTGAAAAATTAAAGGTGAGTCCAGGATTTTAATGCTCAGATTACTGTTCTACAATGTTCAAATTATACGTGTGTAGTTTTACTTGAGTGAGTCCATTCCTTTTTCTTTAACTATCGCGTAATTATATCAAGAACATGTGTTCCTGTGTGCTAAAATTCCACCCTGACACTGTATTTGGGTCTTTTACAGTTATTTTTTCTGTTAAATCGATGATTCCAATCACAACGTTATTGAAAAACAACACTTTAAGACAAGGCAAATGTTTAAATTGTGTAAATTAAATTTTTTTAACGATAGATCTCTGTGTTCGGTTTGGCGCGATCAATTTCGTGCTTGGCGACGAGTGGAAGTAAACAAAACATACACTTGTGATGTGAAGAGATCGTAACTTGTGAGTTGTATTATAAATGCTTTATGCTGCGGAAATTTTTATTTTAAATGAATGTGACTTGATATTAAAACCCATTTTAACTTATGTTTTAATGTTAAGGTTTTTATTTTTCCTGATCATTTCTTAGACAAAAAATTGACTAATGTATCGTTTTTCATGTTCCTTCAAGCAATCTTCACTTTATGCAACGTAAGTATTTACAGTGTCAAATTTTTGTTTTTTGAAAGGAGATGCAGAGGAAATAAAATGCTTATAAATTATAGGACTTTCAGTGCTTGCTGGCAGTATCTTTTAATAACATTTTGATTTATGGAAACGTTTTGTTATGATATTCTGCTAAATGTTTATTAGTTAAAATTTGTTTAAAAAAATGCCAGTTCGATTATGAAATTAATGTGACCTCATGAATTTGCCAAAGCGTTTGAGGTGGATATGAAGTACAACACTTGCTTGACACACAGTACAGTTTTTATCGATTTTTTTAGGTTGAGCGAGCCAATTTAAAATGTATTATTTTATGAAAATTTTAATGTAGGTAGCTTTGGTTATTTTGTTAATTTACTCCTTTTCATTCAACAAGCATGCCAGTCGCTGTGTGTTCCCTCATAAACAGAAAACTGAGGTGTTCTAAGTTCGGTTCAAGTAGTGTGTTGGTACATTTTATTATGCTCTAATTAGGGTTTACTAATTTTTAGGTTGCCTTGTTATTTCCTTTACCTGCTATTTCTTTATCACCTGAAGAATCAAGTGCATGCTATCACCCCACTTCAGGTTCGTAAAAATTTCTGTTTTTATTGAGAAAATGATTTTTAAATAATTTTGCCATGATTGATACATAGTTAAGTTTTAACAAGTTTTGAATTACCTTTGAGGTAAGGACTGTTATCATGGGTTTTTGAGATTGTAAAAGTCCTCCCAGCCACAAAGCTCTTGTTTGTCAGAAATTAGGTACATTTAAAGTTTTGCGGGTTGAAATATCAATACTTTTATAATAAAATGCTGAATCAAGGATTTTTTAAGTGAAACTGTTTATGCAAGGGCTTTGAAGTTATATCCAACCTTTTTGTGTGATGAAAAGTGGTGGGGATAAGCAATGTCGGTTAGAAGGAAAATAGTGGCTTGCTTGCCTTCAGATATTGGAGGAAAGTGAGACCTTGCGCTCTTCTCGCTTTCTTTCTCATTTTGTATGGTTGCATGTACTACGTTTAGGCAGCGCAGAGATCAATATGTACATTTGTAATTACTTACTTTAGTTATTGTAAACAGATCATTTCTCTTCTTAAGAAGGAAGAAGATGATCATTATAAGTGGACACATGTATATAATTTTATGTAAGAAAATGAATAAGAAATACAATCTATTCAAAAGTGTTTGATGAACAATTAACATGTTTTGCGTCTATTGTGTGTCATTATGACACAACCCGTTTCTTGAACTCAAACTTTAGAAGAATTCTACTCTTCTAGATCAGCAGAAAAATAAAGTACATGAAGCTCTCACATCAATTTCGTAAAAATTTCGATATTTTGTTTCATTAAAAAATATGTCTACTACCTCACTCCTTTCATTCTAGTATTGTTTTGGTATAAAAATGTTGAAAATTTTAAATAATAGATAGTGTACTTTCAAGAAATAAATGTCAAACAATGGAGACATCTGTTTCTTATGCATATACGAATGTTGAAAAAAGATAATGTGTCAAAATACACGCCCCTCCTTAACTTCCCAATTTATTTCTGGATATTTCTATCTGCATCTAGTTTCAAATAAAAATGACCTCTGATTAATATCATTTCAGTTTTCAACTTTATACAAATTAATCTATTAACTAGGTGTACCCACTAAACCATTGAAATATTCAGAGGCTCTTAATCTCTTTTTTTGGAAGGGGGGAGCGAGATAGGATCCCCGCAGTGTAAGGGTGCCCCACGTCTTAAGGGGTCCAACGGCCTATGAAATTGAAGAAAAAAAATTGAAAAAAAACCTAGCACTAAGACTTATTTAACGTTACAAATATACACTGATGGTCTCTGGGGAGGGGCTATACAGATTTTGTTGCAGGGAGGCCCAATAGATCTGGGCCTGGATAGGATACCTTGTTTTAAGCTTCTACATATTTCTAGTATTACTCTTTCAAACTTTCCTTTACATATACATATGTGCCTTACTCTTAACAGCTCCCCCCCCCCTCCCTTAGGTGGGAATCCCAGGCATATATTTCCTTTCGGAATTTTTAAACTACTGCTAGACTTTGTTCCATTTAAATCAGAAAATTGTATTTTTTTCCTTTTATAAAAAATAAAAATAAAGAAGTAATGCTTTTGATATTAATACAAGAAATATTTCTATGTTCAAAAATCTTTATACAGCTTATTTCAATGTAGCAAAAACAAGCAATTTTTTATGTTCGTTTTTTGTTGTTTATTTAATATTTTTTCATATTCTTAATCAGTTTTTATTTCTTTATTCATTTTGAATCAATTAAAACTATAATATAATTTTCGTTGTCTCGGAATCTTTTGTTTAGTTTAAAATTCATCGTATTAAAGAGAATAAGGTTTAAGAAAAAAATCTGCTTTTAATTCTGCTGACACAGGCCCACTTTATCTTTTTTTAATGTTTAAATCAAAATCGAGCGTTTCATTTATTGACAGCATGCATTTTCGAATCCGCGGGGCGCGTGCTTACATCCTTCGGAACCCGTTTCAGCAGCTCTTCCCGCTCCCGCTTGTGACTATTTTTTTAAAAGAAACTCGAAAGCGAACAAGGAGCCAATCTTGCAGCTCGGCGGCAACCCTATCGTCCCCCTGTAACCGGTTGCGCTTTCCGAGCGTAGCTGTTGTCGCAACTCTGAAAACTACGTTTTCATATAGGGACTCTAATCTGAACTAGAATTTCTGGATAGCTCACTTCCCCTTAGCCGGCGGAAGCCGTTCGCCGCCTTCATGGAGAGGGTTTCGGGTGTGGTTCCAGCTTCTAGCGTGGCTACTTTATCGCTAATTTGGCAGATATTTGGCGAAGATGCCTTTTGGCGAGGGCTCTTTTGTTGTTCATTGTTGCATTGTTCAATGTGGTTCCAGGGTTGGATTTTAAATCGGATGCGTATAGTTTTTTTTTATAACAATCAATGCCAACTTGTAGTGCATATAATTGCTCTTATACAAGCATCAAAATGTTAAAACCTCAGAGAAAACGGTTCATCTGTGACAGGGGCGGATACAGAAAAAACTTTTGGAGGGGTCTGGAAATTAAATAGCGCACCCCCCCCCCCCCGCATACAATGTTTCATAACAAAGTTTTAATGACTTTATTTTTAAATGTTTCTTTTAGGATCACTTAGGGCCTTTTCGTCTACTTTTAGGTACATAAATACTATACACTAATATGCTTTGAATGTGGACGTAAAACATCTTTGACATTTCAAGCGAATCAGGGGTGCCCACAGGAGGGGATAATGGCGGAAGTTGCGTAATCAAAAGTTTTATTTTTGGGGGGGGGGGATTGTTTTAATGTTTTTATTTATTTTTTTGAATTTGATTAATTTTTAATGATTATTTTTTTAATTTAAATTTATTGATTAATTTTTAATTTAAATTGTTTATTTCATTTCTTTCTGTTTATAATTTATTTCATTTATTTATTTAGTGTGTGTGTGTGTGTGTATGTATGTCATTGGCGTAACACAGAACTTTTCTGATAAAATAATCAAAACAGCAATTAAAATTAAATAAATTAAATAAATTTAAAAAAATAAATACAATAAAAAAGAGAGCAAAAACAAATGAAAAATTTTAAAAAATGGAAAGAGGATTGAGAAAAATAAGGGGGGGGGGATTTGTGCCATTGAACTTGGGGGGGGGATGGGCACCCCTGAAACGAATTAAATACTAAACCCAATATAACATCACTGAAATATTATAAAATGAACGGTTTTAATTAGGAACATTGTCATACTGATTATAACACGAGGGCAAGGCTATTAAATAAACCCATACCTCATTTGAGTTTTTATAAATTAATTTATATTTTAGCCGTAAAATGTCATGTAATTAGGAAAATCATAACATCATAACACATAAGTTTTATTGAAGAATTCAGAAACTCTGACCTGGATCGACGTACCCGCAGACTAGGGACGTATCCACGGGGGGGGGGGGGGGCGGACCATTCCCCCGAATCGTTTTGCAACGTAAAACGGAAGAAAGGATTTTTTAAAGTCTTAACTGGGTAACTATTAAACGAGTGAAAATTTGAAGAAATGCAGAATAAGCAATTAGTCCTCATTAGCTGCAAAGCATACTTAAAATTTCGACACTTATTACGGCTTCCTGCTCTCTGTCCCAATTCAATTCAGAGCCGTCCAGGACCAAGGCAGGTGCTCGGTCAGTTTGGTAGACTTCCCCTCCTCCCCCAAAAACTCTTATAAAACTTACAGTACGCCAATTTCGGGACTCCTTAAGGGTCGAGCCCCGAGTTTCCGATTAGGCAATAAGTGTCTGATTACCAAGATGCGCCTAATTCAGCTCCTTCCTGCCTAAAAAATGCAAAAAGACGATTCTCGCGTTTTTGTGAACTCAATTATTGTTGTGTGCATAACTTTTAAAAGGTTTTGTTTGCCTATTTTTCTTCATATTTGTAGTCTCAATTACCACCATATAAGGCCTCAAAATAGAGTTTTATATCTCTTTTTCGAAAATTTTCCCGGGGGAGAAACCCAAGGAAACCCTGAAATTATGCATGTTCTACATCCCATTTAAAGGGCCACTCTCCTGTTACCAGGTGAATTAAAGATAATAAGAAATTAAAATAAAAACAGCGGGGAGCATTAAAAAATATGTGTGTGTGTGTGTGCTAGGGCAATGTTTTAAAAAGAGCGATAACGAGCCCCTCCCGAAAAAAAATTCTGGATACGGTCATACCGCAGGCCCCACAGCACTAAAAGGCCGACGGCCCAAGAAACCAAGAAAAAATCAAAAAATAAAAGAAATCTTCACACAAATTTTAAAGGATTTAAATATTTTTGTAATGTTTTAGTAAAAAATTCAGGAAAATTAAACGCATACTACGCATCAAGAACAAAAGCGAATCTTAACTAATAGGAGCCGACATTGAAATTACAAGAATTTTTGAATTTCGGGAGAGGGGAGCAATGTTAATTTATGGGAGACTTGTTTCTTTGCTGACATAACTCATAAAATCGGGTTTAAAAAGCCCACGTAACAATCTAAGAGGTAGAAATATTAGAGCAGTTAAAAATATACAACAATCACACTTTTCATTATTAAAGGGGGGGAGGAAGGGGAGGTGAGCAATCCCGTAGGCTATTATGGGCATTGCTGATTTTTTTGCAGGAGGGCCCCAAATTTTCAGATCCGGGTCTGCAAAAACTATTTCTTTGCGAATTTCAAAGCAGTTACAGATTTGTTTTTAAAGCCATGATGCAGTTGAGGTGACATTTTGAAACTACCTGCTGTTTTTATTAATATAATTGTTTTACAAAGAAAGTACCATGTGAGTTCTTTCATTTTGCATTTTTATGAGCTGAAAAAGAAATCTATTATTTTGAAAATAGCTGCTTGATAGAAACGACTGTTTTAAGAACGTCTACATATTTTTTTAAAAAAATATTGATTCCATCAAAGAAGAATTAATGTACGAATCGCGGTATTACGTTCCCTTGAATTCAAAGCGAGTAAAAATGCTTTTATTCAAAATATGCTGTGTATGTTCGGTGGTCTTTTTAAGCAAAAAAAAAATTATGTTATACAGAAGTCAATTAAAAATAATTACTGAATTAATTTATCCTTTTTTTTGGGGGGGGGGGGGCTCT
Organism: Uloborus diversus; assembly: GCF_026930045.1. Lineage (NCBI taxonomy): Eukaryota > Metazoa > Arthropoda > Arachnida > Araneae > Uloboridae > Uloborus > Uloborus diversus. The sequence goes on along the minus strand of NC_072733.1, from coordinate 16,502,729 downwards.
GACCCCCACCTTACTCTTCCATAATCCGCTACTGATCTGTGAGTATGAGAATCATTTTGGTTTGTAGATATTTTTTTCTGCTAAGTTTTCGGAAGCAACACGTTGAATTGTTTGAAGATTTTGTTAATAAATAGTTTAAACTAAATTTTATTTCATACCCATGTATTAAAAAAAAGATAATGAAGGCTGTTTAATGGATAATTGATTTACGTTTTTTTTTCGGTAAAGGTAAGCGGTAACCACTTTTATAGTTTGGACTTTTAATTGGGTGATTTCATCTTGTGGTGGATTTAAATCAAAATTCATAACTCATGTGTGTGTTTTAAGTAGTTATCACATTAACAATAGAACATGAAGCATTTTCACGTATGACAAGAAAATATATGCAAAGTTAATTCCCAAAATTATGCAAAGTTAATTCCCCCTGAAACACTCACAAACTTTTTCTTTTTAGGTTTTTATTTTTTCAAGAAAAATTTGTTTTACAGCTGTTTGAAAATAGAACAGAAAATTGTTCAAATCAAAACACATGATCTATTTCTCATCAAAAGCTCTTTCTTACAAAGTTTTATCGAAGCTAAGTCACCTCTAAGTTCAAAATTTATATTTGCCTTGAAGTTTTTTTTTTTGAACTATTCAAAACTGAACGAAAAAATTGTTCAAATAAAAAATAAAATGTGAGAATGGGGTGTCCTCTTTCGATCAAAAAAAAAAAGAAGTTCAAATTGAACCGTTCACTCAAAAGTAATAGGGGGGGGGACAGAACAAACAGACATTTTCCCCCATCTCAATACCCCTACTTTGAAATTTTTAATTTTTCGATATAAATTTATCTATTTTATTTATTTTTGACTTTTTTTTTTTGTTTTTCGCAATGTATTCTTTAAGTTGCAGAGAGCCTTTGATGATATTTTCTTCTTTCTCTGACTTTTACTGGGGGAAGTAAGCTAAAAATGAAAATATACAAATGTGCGCAAATTTAAATTGTGTATTTAATTCAAATTTTTTTAAAATTTGATTTAAATTTTAATTTTTTAATATGTTTCTCTACGAAAATTATAGTTTTTTTTTGAATTTTAAAACTGAAGATCATATTGCTTTTAAGAAATGAAATCAATCCCTTTAAATTCTGCTTCAAATAATTCTTAAAATTAAAAAAAAATTGATATTATTAAAAATATGTTTTTTATTGTTTTATTATTAATTATTTTTTTATTAACTTAAAATCATAAATTAATTTTAATAACTAAACTATTAATTTATCCCAAAAATTAATGTAAGAAAATATAATTAAAAATAATTAGAAAATCACTTGCAAAATGCGTGATAAAAATACATCAAAATATATATAAATCGAAATGCGTGATAATACCAATTTTATTTAAAAAAATCAACTTTCATGGTATTTATTCGTATATGAAAAGAATGTTATACCTATGTCATTAAAAAAAAGTATATCCGTTATGTCATTAAAAAAAATATTTAGTCGATACGTTATGTCGTAAACAGGTTACAGAATATTGTTTTTCATAGTCTATTTTCAACAAAAAAAGAAAAAAACGAAACTTAATTTCGCTCTTCGCAACGCGGCAAACGAAGAAACAAAACTTGGCGACAAAAAATATCTTCAAGATTGAGCTACGTTTTGTAAAGTATGTAAAATAATTCGTTGGCCACAGAAAAAAAATCAATCCTGGTAGCTCAGAAAATGAAGAATTTTTAAACACTTATTGCATTTGTAACTTTCGAAAAGACTAAAATAAACGTTCTGCCCGCATTTAAAGTCGAGCAAAATTCCGTAGGACTCCATGGTCAAGAGTGTCCCACTCGGGTGGGGTAGGGGCGTTTCTTCTAGGGGGGGGGGGGGTTGCTGGCCTTCTTTTCTTCCACGAGCGGCGGCGAGGTGTAATCCTTCCAGCTCTATAGAGTTCAGTGGAAGCTCCACTTTTGGATATGACTCATGTTTTTTCTTGTTAGAGGATGTCCTCTTTGACTGAAAATGAAAAAACACCCAGGTCTTACTTCCCAAATCGAAGTTTGAGGAACTAGTTATTTCCGATGTACATTCTCGTGTTTTTCATTCGGGTGTATCAACAACTTCAGCTCCAGAGCATAAAAAAATTCTGGATAGCAAAAGGAAGACAATCTGTGGAAACAGTTATTTTCTACTTGTTTAATATGCAAAAAATATTTGATAAAACCAGCTAAGCAGTCAACTGGTCAATCGCCCTTAGAACGTATTACTGAAAGTCCACTGTTTACTAATATGGGAACTGACTTTTGCTGTGCAATCTATATATATAAAAATGAATGTGTGTCTGTATGTCATCCATGAACTCAGAAACTACATGGCAGATTTGGGCTGAAACTTTCACCGTTTGTTATTTTTTGGTACTGGGAATGTTTATAGACCAGTTCGAAAAAAGTCCAATCGATAGTTAATTTTTTATTCCAATTTTAGTCACAATCCATTGGATAAATACGAATAAAATTATCGGCTGCAGAAATTAATTCGCGTGAAAGATCTCATTGATAAGAAGTTAGTTGTTGCCATTTTTCTTGAGTTTGAACAAATAAATTGAAACAATAAATTCTTTATTGTTTTTATGGCTTTTCATGCAACGGGGGGGATTTAAAACTTTTTCTATTTGATATTTTTAGCGATTGATTGATCTTGCAAACTGCGTGAGTACAATATTTGAGTATAGTCACGGCTTCACTGGATACATGGACCGATTATTATGAAAATTGCTATATATATGAATTTTTTCCACGGAGAAGGTGCATAATATGCTCATTGAAGCCACTCGCCACCAGGTGTTGTCAAACAGCATACTTAAAATTTTAAAATTTGCTATCAATAAATATCTAACTTATAACGCAAGAAGCAAAAACTAAATGACAATTTGTGACAAACTGTAAAGTTATTTCAGATAAAAACCGGTGAAAATAATGTTTCAACGTTCTAGCAAAAAAATTAAAAATTAAAGAAAAAAAAAAAAAAAAGAAATCGCCAAAACTTTTTTATTGCGGCAAAGAAAGAAATACCTTCACGCCTCAAATTTTTTTTATGCACTTTGTTCCACTGAAAGCCCCTATCCCACACTATCCATCATCAAAAATCTAAAAAAAAAATAAATAAATAAATAAAAGAAAATAAAAAAAATAGAAAAAGGGCTTTTTCGCTCTCATCGCTATAAGAACTCTTTCAAAATAAATAAATAAATAAATAAAATAAAAATTCGTTAATTTGTTTATTTATTTTTTTCGCTCTACGTTTCGAAAATACTAAATATTTGCAATTCAATAGGAATGTCGATTGGACTCGTAGAAAGGTGAAGGAGGATTATACAGAACAAAATATAAAGAAATCACTAAAAGTTTAGACTATTATATAAGTAATGACACACTAAACTAATGAAACAGGTAGAAGTTATAAACAACATTTAGAAAAAAAATATAAAGATAATAAATTTCACTTATATTCGACAAGTGTTAAGGTTCAAAGCTACTACCAGTATTTTATTTTTTTGTTTTAGTAACGTTATATAAAACTAAGTGTTTCTCCCGCAACGGAGAGTCGTGGCACTGGTTAGTGTCGACGAGGTTTAGACCATTGGTTCCCCATGGCGAAATTTTCAGCCCGCATATTAAATCGACGGTAATATTGCCTGTCATTCTGCGTATGCCGACATTTAAGTTGAACCATTCATAGTTTACAGTGAAAACTCACAAAAACATTCTAGGGTGAACTTTATCATCCGTTTACTCGCCCCTGATCAGGTTGCTGCGATTCTTTTTGCTTCATTTTCAGATTTGATTCATTCAAGGGGAAGAAATGCTTCTGACAAAATATCAAAACAACAATTTTCGTGTAATCTTTGCTGCCCCCCGAAGGATGTATCCTCTGGCTGTTTTAGCAAAAATATAACGAAATTTCAGCGAAGTAAAAATTTAGACTTTTAGTTATAGACTAAAGCATCAGACAAAAAACTTATATGACAAAGCAAAACCTACGCTTTTGCATATTTAATGCAGTTGTATTACAACAGATGGCGCTATAGTAAATGCATCGGTAGCGATTCTGTATATAGTGCTTAGAAAGAAAAGTGTGCCGAATGCGTAGAGACTGAATTTGGCAACAGTTCCGTGTTCCAGCAAGGAGAAAAATTAGAGTGGCAGAATACAAAACATAGTATTTAGTCCGAGTCGACTAAAAGATTTTAATTTTGTTTTTCACCTTTGTTTTTGTTTCTAAAATGGTGAAATCTTATTCATCGTATGGTTGCACAAGCAGAGCAACCGCATTCAATCAAACTCAGATGTGTAATTATTTTCTACCGATTTTTAATTTACTCTCGCTTAGATTTTTAGTAAAATTAAATTTTTTTAATATATGTAGAAAAAGAATTATCTGATTAACATCTGACTGAGGCATTTTAATTTGTTGGTTGGTATCAAATACTATAATTAAATAAATTTAAATTTCCAAAATTCTATATTAAAAAAATCCGATTTAAATCAATAAAATCCGATTCTTTATATTAAAAAAAAAAAAAAATCCTGATTTTTATCAATCCTGTTATGCAGTAAGATCCAACAATTTAAACAATATTTAGCAATCTGTTTAATAAAATACGTAGAATTTTTTGTTGTTCTTGAGTACTGATTAAAAATTCCCCAATTTATCTGTTGAAATCACTGTATGTCGTCAGTGCATTATCTTTTAATACATCATTGATTAAAACTTTATACAGTTTAACCCCAAATTATTTGAGAGAAAAACAAAATTCCCAGCAGATTACATCGTTATTTAAACTTGAAATTGCATTTGAGGAAAAATATCAGCAATTTAAAACGCAGTAAAAAACATTTATCGCCCTTTAAATTTCATTACTTTTCATAAAGAAAAAACAAAAAAAAAGCTACCGTTCTCATAGACTAATAATAAGAGTAGATCGAGCTTTCTCAGATTTGCTGATGAAAAAATTGGTTCATGGATAGATCATGTGACTGGTGGAAGGCTTGGCGAAAACTTTGGCAGCATGGTTGCTAGATGGCAACATTATCTATAGTTTGGCACTCGGCATGTATTTTAAAACGTAATCTGTTTTCATTATAATTTTTTCCAGGTGCAGAGATTGAACTGTTTTTCTTTTAGTTATGTATTATTTTGACATTAGTAATTAGTTTTTTATCACAGTTTTCAGTAACTTTTATTTCAATTGGAACTGTTACGTCAGCGTTGGCGTGAACGTAATGGCGTAAACGTTTGCGTTAACGCAAAAATGTACTAATCGGTATCTTAAATTGAATATGTAGGTAAAAATCTTACCGTTTGCCGATTCTTTTTGGGCGCTTGTATCTTTAATTGCTTAGAGAGTTATTAAAATTGACTTAAAAAATGCACAGTACTATCTAAACGAAAACCTCACTATATTAACAAAATATTTACAATTTAGAATAACAAATTTAGAAATCGGACTCCATAAAAGATCATTCTTCCGTGTTCCATCAATTCTATTTATTTTATTTCTCGCGGACGTTGATCGTCTGCTACGATCAACGCCCGCTGTTGCTAGGATATCCACCATCACATGGTTTGGTTTATGAGCAGCAAAAGGGTTGCCATAGATAAAATGATAAATAAGAAAAAATAATTCTTGCAGAAAATTCATGTGGTGAGCGGTAAATTCTCCCTCCTCCGAGTTCGAAATTTTAATTTTTCCTGTAGATGGCGCTGCAGATAGTAAGCCCGTAAATCAAAACAAAAGATAGAAAATTACATCATAATTTTTCGAAAGTAATGAACGAAGAAATAAAACAATCGTCGGCTGTAATCCCATGTCACCATCGGGGGAAAAATCGCTGAATTTCAATTCTTCTCTTTTGACTTACAGGTTTACTATGTGCAGCGCCATCTATTGAGACATTTTAGAAGTAAAATATGGATTTCGGAAGGACAATATTTAGCGCCCACCACATAAGTTTTCTGCAAGAATTGTTTTTATTTATTTTTTTTTTAAGTATTTTTTTTTTTTAATATCGTTAACCGTTCTCCTGCTAAAAATTTTTGAAAACTGTCAGTCTTTTTCAGGACACCCTGTAAATCACAATTAAATGCCAAATTTCGCTGCTTAAAAACCCCGTTTTTCGGATCAAACGTATTTCAACGTAAAAAATAAATTCTCGGAGAAGTTCTATTTGTGTCACGGGTATTCATTTATTTTTCGAAGCCACACAAAGATTAAATGACTCTTTTTTAATGAATATAGTATACTATAAGCTTTTAAAGCTTTTTTTTTTTTAAATAATTTATGGAAGCTTTAGAACTAGATTGTTAGCGATAAATGTTTTATATTTTAATTGGTTTCGCCACATATTTTATTACACTTACTGGTGTGAATTCATCGTTCCTGAAATAATAATAATAATAATAATTTAATAATCTTAATATATAAAAATCTTCTGTGCGGACGTTTGTCACTATAAGGCTTCTAAACGACTGGACCGATTTTGATCAAATTTTTTGTGTGCAATTAAGGACTGGCAAGCATGGTTTCGAAGCGCAATGGATTGAATCGGAAACGTTTTCGCTAATTAATTAATTAATTTAAACATTGGATGGTTATATCACCCAAATGATTAATATTTATTTTAACCTATTGTTGAGCGAGAATTGAAATAGATATTTAATCCGTTGCCAAAGGACAATAAGAAAGCCAACTCTGCTTTTTGTAATGAAATTTCCTACTGTGATAGGTCAATTGAGAATGTATAAAACGTAGGGAGAGAGAGTGAAACCTTCATTCCTTGAAATCAACTGTTTTAGGTCCTGTGATACATTTTAAAGTAAAGTACTGGAAGGTTCACCCAAAACGTGTCGTCGTAGTTGTACCATGTGACCGGATCGGTGCTTTAGGTGCTTTAGGTTTTCCTAACCAAATGATCAGAAAGTACTTTACCCAGCAACATTTGTTTCTTGGCTCAAATCCATCCGAGTTTTGGCACCAATGTCAAGAATACTTTAAGGATTATCAAACTAATCAGTACATTATTAAAGGAAAAGATGATGGAATTTTATATTTTCGTCCAGATAAATTACAACACGGTAGTTCTGTACACAAAAGATCAGTGGAGTGGAAGATCTTTATCTTTGCTGGAAAGAACATAATAGGCAAAAAATGAAGTTTTAAAAGTTTTCGTTCAAAAGATCGGACCGCTAATCGGTTGGAGTTAGCTTCGCTCATTGATCGGCTGGATTACAGTCACGTGGTGGCTTGGCGACTTTGGCTATAAGCAATCGAGTTGCGTGATCATTTGTTTACATTTTAAAACTACTGTTAATGTAATTTATTGTATTTTTTGTTTATTTCGCGGAATATTTCAAACTTAAAAGAATTGTTTTTCGTTTTTAAAGAGTGTTTAGTTATTTTAGTTGAAAAATGAGTTTATTTTACATCGGGAGCAGGGGATGAGTGATATTCGCTTATTTACACAACTATTTTTGCTTTATCATTTTTTTTTAACGATATACTTTCGATTGTTTTATTTATTTCATATGGGGGATGTTGCAGCGGTACTTCCCATTTGTTCTAAGATGGGTAGTTAGTTTTTTGCACTTAATATCTGAGGACGCTTTTTATCCTTTGAGTATGGCTGAAGGAACAAACCATCAAGTACAGAAGAAAAAAAAGTTAATGAAACACCTGCTCAGTGGGCATTAGATAAATCAAGTTTTAATAAATATACGTATTCTGACACCAATCAGCTTAAAACATTTTCTTTTTACTAATTTTTTTGAACAAAACGCTTGAAACATTTAATAGTTTAGTAAAAAGTAAGAAATAACAACGTCAGAACGCACAAATTAGATTATTGAAATTTTTTAACTTTTCAATTCAGAAAGTTTGAACAGAACAACGTCTGTCGGGTCCTCTAGTAATAATAATATAATGAAACTGGACAGTAAAATTTGTCAAAAAACGGATTTTTGAACAACTGCGTGTCTTATATCTTCATTAAAACTGCTAATTATTCAGCTAATTGAAATATCATGTGCTAAAATATGCAGTTGAAATTTGCAAATTCGATATAAAATAGAAAAATTAGCACATTTAGAATTTATTTTACTACTAGCTGTACCCGACGCGCGTTGCTACGTCAACAAAAAAAAACATCATTTTACTGATTTTCATGACAATCGGTTGAACGGGGCGGAAGTTGCTACTCTGCAGTGCCACCTGGTGACGAAGGGCTTCAATGAGCTTATTATGCACCTTCTCCGTCGAAAAATACATATATATAGCAATTTTCATAATAATCGGTTCAGGTATCAAGTGAAGCCGTGACTATACTCAAATTTTGTACTCACACAGTTTGCAAGATCAATCAATCGCTAAAAATATCAAATAGAAAAAGTTTTAAATCCCCCCGTTGCATGAAAAGCCATAAAACAATAAAAAAATTATTGTTTCAATTTATTTGTTCAAACTCCAGAAAAATGGCAACAGCTAACTTCTTATCAATGAGATCTTTCACGCGAATTATTTTCTGTAGCCGATAATTTTATTCGTATTTATCCAATGGATTGTGACTTAAATTGGAATAAAAAAAGAACTATCGATCGGATTTTTTTCGAACTGGTCTATAAACATTCCCAGTACCAAAAATAACAAACGGTGAAAGTTTCAGCCAAATCTGCCGGGCAATTTTTGAGTTCGTGGATGACATACAGACAAACATTCATTTTTATATATATAGATTAAAAAAATAGTTTGGAGAAGTGGTTTTGAAAGGATTTTAATCTAATTATGGGGATTGTGTTTTTTTTTTGGGGGGGGGGTGAACTACTGCGAGGGGAGGAGCATGATTTTTGGGGGCGGTTCTTTCTTGCTAAAGTTTCTGCATTCTAATCGGTAAATAAGAATTCTATCAATTTATTCAAATAATAATAGCGAAAGCAGGGGTGCCTTCGGTGGAAGAGGAAGTAGGGGTGATCTCATGATGGACACTACACCATGGAAATTTTGGAGAAAAGGTATTTCAAAAGGGTTTTAGTCTCAATTTTAGGTACGCAATTTCGGTAGGGGGGGGGAGCTCTGTAAAATTGTGAGAGGGTGCCATCTCTCTAAGGATGAGTATTCCTAGCTAAAATGTCTGGATAGAACAGCCATTGTTCATTTTTAATTAACTATTTCAGCAATTTTTTCTAATAATAATATTAGCTAAAATGAGGCTGCCGACACCAGGCGGGGGTTGGTTTAAAGCAGAGACTACACCATTGAAATTTTCATAGAAGATTTTTTCGATGGATTATGGTTTCACTAACGGTAGATGGTATTTCTCGGGACAGGGGGGGGGAGGTGCCAAGTAAAACTGGGGGGAGGGATTTGCACCATCACCCTTGAAGAACATTCAAAGATAAACTGTTTGCACATTAAGTTTCTCTGGTGTAGAAAAGCAATCACCCATCTCAATAAGTAATTAGTCCAGCAATTTATTCTAATTACTAGAGGTATCCGCACGGCTTTGCCCGTAATAGAAAAACTAAAGGTCTTTTTGTTCGCCTGTATATTTACAAATAATGTATGGGGAATTTTCTCGCCAATAGGCTTGTACCCATGTTACGGTTCCCCGTTATGATAATTTCGTACCTCGCCAATTGGCTTGTGTCCATGTTTCAGTTCCACGTTATGATAATTTCGTAATTTACTCGTCCATCTTATGATAATTTTGTTCTTAAAATTGAAATAGAAAAAGGACCACATCGAAGTTTCGAAAAATCGCTTCGAGGTGCACACCCCCATGCTACAAAAAAAGGAGCACCTCGGTATCATTATTAGTTTTCGAGTGGTAAGCGCATAATCATAGTACTGCTCTTGCAAACGTTTCGGAAGAGGGGAAGGAGCAAGAGGGATGGGGGTCGGAACTTGATGGTTTTTTAGTGTCTACTTTATGTACTAACATCCTGTAAAAAATCAGCTTTGTTTTAATTAGTTGCGACACGAAAAGCGTATAATCATAGTTCTGCCCTTGCAATGTTTCGGAGGGGGTGGGGAGGAAAACAAAAGGGGTACGGGGCTGGACTTTAAGCTTTCTTAGTGCATACTTTATGTACTAACATCTTGAAAAAAATCAACTTTCCCCTACCTAGTTGCGACACGAAAAACGTATAATCATAGTTCTGCCCTTACAAGGTTTCGGAGGGGATGAAGGGGGAAAGCAAGTGCGGTGGGGGTCGGTATTTTGTATTTTTTTAGTGTATATTTATGTACTAACATCCTGAAAATTTAACTTTCACAAAATAAGTTGCGACACGAAACCTTTTTTACTGGGCTAATATTAGTTCCTTCTTCTCTCACATCAACAGCTATTTCTGGAAACCTGAACCCATTTCATTCCACAGCAATGCAATTCCGTAAACACACCAACAAATTTAACAAAATACTGAGGCAACCTCTTCCAAACCTCCTATAACTTTCAGTTCCCCTTCATCTTCCATAGAAAAGGCCATGCAACTGAGCCCCAAGAAATTAGAGATTTTTTGAGAACTGGAGAAAAACAGAACTGGAAGATTCCGCGCGAAGTGTTCGCATAGAACATGGCGTTTGTTTTATAAGTAGCAAGATGTTAATCATTAGTGTACCGTAATTAAATATTAAATTGTCTTCCTAGAGTGTTTCCTAACATATAACGACCATTACTGTCTGCGGGATTATTCTACTGCAAAAAATCACTAATGCAAACAAGCCTAACAGGTACTAAGTGACTTTATTGTTCTTATCTAGTTAAAATTAGAGTTGCTTTAATCACCATAGTCTAACTTAGAAGGTCATCTTTGCAAAACCAGTTTTTTCTTGTGTTTTTCCTGTTGAGAGTTTTACCTTTATCTTTCATTTATTTCTTTTTTTTTTCAAATCTATCTGACGGATGTTTTCAGTTTTTTATGCTGGGCCAAAGGAGGCCGTAATTTCTAGGTTAGGAGATTGCTTGTTATTGTGATTTTTCTAAAAAGAAAAACCTTAACAGAAATGAAAATTAAATCTGTTCAATATTACATAAAGTATTAATTAGTGTTCATAAAAAGACACTTGATATACTCTTAGCGAATGTCGAACTGCTTCTACATGTGAAAGTTTGAGGCGTTATAAAGACACATGCTAGAACAAGGGACGCAGAACCGCCAGTGTTGCTTCTTGAGCAGAACTATTTAACTGCTTGGTACACATTACCGAGTCCTTGAAACTGCTCTCTAATAGAATGTGTCAAAATATGTTTAAAAATTGCGTCCTAAAGGTTGACAGAGAACGTTGTATCCTTTTTTCCATTTGGGCCAAAGAAGGATGCTGGGGCCAAAGTAGCCCGCAAAGTAGAGCACGGCAACTATTAATATTCGCGAGCATTTTTCTCAGTGCGAGTAGCGGTTTTTGACAACATTGAAGTTAACGTTTCAATTTCAATGGGCGAGTCTGTGCGACCCGCGTTCTAATGCGTCTCATCATTTAAAGTGAAAAGCCAATGATAACTTCTCATTTCTCCTAGCCGCTGAGCAGGAGAAACGAACACGAATTGTAAAAGTACATTCAACACCGGTACAACGTTCAATGCTTTTGAGACTTATGATTCTTCAATTGCGCTATACACTGGTAGATATGATCTATGCCAAAATGCTGTCGGTAGATTCTCAGAGGTAATAAGGAAACCGTTACAATTAGCATAACTTAAACATTTTCTACGAGATCCCCCCCCCCCTTATTATCACATATTTGGTTCAGCATCCTTATTTATCTTTGCATACAAAATTTTGTATGCTATAGCTCCAGCCGTTGCTTCGAAATTCGATTGAGAAAAATCTCGTAATGTTGAAAAGATTTTTTTCATACTTTTGCATCGAATATCTCAACCACCTTGGGAACGGGAAATAATGTTTTTTTTTTTTTTTCCAAAGTATGAGTCAACCCAACAATAAAAACGTCATTTACAACACAGCAGAAGACCGTTATAACGCAGTCGGGACCAGAGCTTTTGCGTTATACAGGTTTTGGCGTTATATAGACCAGTTCACAAATTTTAAAATTAATGTTTAGAATATTAGCACTTCAGAATGAGTTTTATCTGCAATGAGTATTAAAGTACTAATATTATTTAGTCATTCAGAAATAAATATGTTTCACAAGCGAATTATCACGCACTTCTGCTAGCTTCATGGCTTGCATGACATCTGCATTTTCATGAGCCATCCGGAATTTTCTGTTTTGTGTTAGTATTAATTTTCATTTAAAAGCTTTGAATTAAGATGGGAAGATGAAAAACTGTTTCAAAATTTAATTTTCCTATTAATTTTTATGATTGCGAAGCAAAACAGAGAGATTTTTTAAACTTCAAAACCTATTGTTTACTTCCGAAAAGATGTGCGGTTTATAAAGAATTGCGTTATATAGGCCAGCGTATAAAGGTAATCTAATGTATTAAAAATAAAATTTGGAATTTTTCATGAATTATGAAATTAATATCTGAAAAAACTTTGACCTGGAAGCATATTATAGTTTAATGGAAAAACAATTTAGTATAGATTTTGTAAAGTTATCTAAAATTTGAGCTCAAAATATGCAGTACTTTATATATTATAATAAAAAATTAATTTTCTTTCGTTTGAAGGTCTCAGTAAATTTTGGTTTAAATGTAAAAAAGGAGGAAAATTTGTCATGGAAGAACGTATAACCGCTGTTAACTCTTCACATTGCACAACAGTCACACATTCCTGGTTTGGAAGGGGTGGGTGTAGGAGGTGCGTGTCTTGATAAGGGAGGAAATAGGAAAACTTTAAATTTAAAGACTCAGTAACGCTTCAAACTTTTTTCGCATATAAATTGTGTTGACATCATAAAAGAGGCAAACGCAGTCCCCTACAGTTCCTAATGCAGATAAACTTAACACAGCAACTTCTTGTGAAATACACAGCCAGCTCAGTCATTTCCAGCCGAAGACTGCAGTTTCGTGCTTATTTGCACTCATCAGCTCGGCATAGGAAAGTGACTGAGCTGGAGATGGAAAACCTCTTAAGGAAGCCAAGAGCTGCTTTTTGCTTTAGCCCTGGCTAATGGGCTGTAATTTACTGAATATACCTTGCCTCGCGTTCAATCTTCGAGTTGAACCGAACCATTGCTTCGGTCACTCGTCTGGTCTGCTAATTCTATATTAGCTACCAGTTTGTTTGAGATTCTGATGCCAGCTCTCGCTGAGAACGGACGTCCCTGAGACAGCTCCGCCATGAGCTATAGCAAATCTCGAAGACAACGCGACTCCTCGCCGTGTGCAGTGATCGAACCTGGTGATGGGGGCAGTAAGACGTATGGCTGGGGCTTATCGAAAAGGAATGCTTTAATGAACTCTGAAGAAGGAATTACTCCCAAGCCGCTTGCCAATTACGCAACCCCGAACTCCAATTCTTCACTACAACTGGACCCGCCTGCCGACTCCGAAGGAAGTGTGGAAAGTGTTGGTTCCTTTATTGATCCAAGTCTCATGCAGAAATACTTAAGTAAAATTAATTTGCTAGAAACCAAACTTAATTCTAACTCTAATTCAATTAATTTTGAGGAATTACTCTATTTCGTGAATAATCTAATCTTTGAATATAAATGTAATATTAATTTGTTAAACATTAGCGACTTGACGCTACTATTTAGACTATTTGATTTGAAATGTAACGCTATTCAGCTGAAACATTCAACTTCATTAGATACCCAAATTGATCGACTTGATTCATTGCAATCAAAAATTGAAGATAATAATTCAAAAATGGACTTTATTTTTGATTTCATTTCTAAACCTAAAACTGTTGACTCTACTACAAATACTGAGCCTGTAGTGAAACCCCCATTTACTGATAATGATACTCAAACGGATTGCATTTCTCCAATTCCTGACGAGAATCCTTGTGAAGAAATAACTGCAAACCGTGAACATCCTACCATTGAAAGAAGTGTTAAGAAGCACAAAAAGAAGAAAAAAGTTAAAAGTGTATTTATCCACAAGTCTAATGTGGAAAATATAAACAAAACTGAAGTTAAAAATGAAAAAATTGATTATGTCTCGGTTGCTTCTGTAAGCTCTTCTGGCTATCCAACCGACCCTGAAAATGAAACATTTGCTTCTTCGGAAGCTGCTGACCAATGTTGAATAAAAACTGAAAACTCATTCAAAGTTGTCAAAAATTCCAGATCTAGGAAAATTAAAGTTCCCCCGATCTGGGTTGATGGTGCTCACGACTTTGATAGTCGGTTAAAATTATATGGCCGGAATATTTATGGCCGGAATTACTATCACCGGAAAAATTAAAAATGATAAGATAATGTGCTCTATACCTACTTTTGAGGCTCACAAAAAATTAAAAACATACCTTGATGAAAATTTCATAGGAAACCATACGCTTAGACTACCTGAAGAAAAACAACTTAAGATTGTTATCCGCGGTCTACCTATTCAAACTGACTTGATATGGATTGCTGATAAATTAGCAATACTAGGATTTGTCCCCCAGCACATAACGCAATTGCGTAAAATTGGACAGGACAAATGTAAATTGCCCCTCTTTCTCATTTACATGAAAGATCCGGTGATGGTGCTGTCATCTATCGGTAGATAAAATAATGGAGGCAAGGCACTAAGTATGCAGTCCTCGACATAAATACAGTTGTAGTCAGTTGTGACTCTGAATAGGAATAGGAATAGGAAAAAGACATTGTAAATACGTGAAGTACTATTTTCTGTTGATGAAGTGTTGATAAATACATAAAGTAATATATTCCTACATTGGTGAACCGGGACGTGATAAACTATGGATGAACAGGAACTATTTGTATTGAGATACTTCGAAAAAGGAAGGTTTTTTAGAATTTTTTATTGCATTTTAAAACCTCACGAAGTTTCTAAACACAATTCGTCGCATACACTTGTCGGAATTTTTCAGGCACTGCAGTAAAATATGTTTTTGCAAAATCAGGTACTTGTCGATTAGTTGGAAATGGAAATGATTCTTCAAAATTATTTTCACCAGAACCTGCACAAGCAGACTGCAGCAGTATTTGCAAAATACATTTGTCTTCTTTCTTCATTGAGCTATTTCAAAGGGAACAACTTACCCGCAGACTTTTAGCCCCGCCCTCCCCTACACCAACGCAATTCCGTAAACGTTCTATTACATTTAACAAAATTCATTAGAAGTAGATGCAACTACACTGTAAAAAAATTCCGAAACGTTACTGGTTATTCCCGTGGAATCTTTCGGGATTCCAGAAATGTTCACCTATTTCCCCGTAAAATCAAGTATTTTCGCAAAAAAGTTTCCTGAATTGCTAAAAGATGCACGAATGCAGACTTCTCACTGGTGTGAAAGATATTTTTTGCTACCAGTTTAATGATTGATTGATTGTGTTTATGAAGTGTATAGGCTTTAACTTGATTGCGGACCGCCCAGATTAACCAAGTTCCCAATGGGGGCAAATATGTTACTGGATAGCTGCAGTCTTACGAGGCAAGGAATCTTCGTGTAGCTTTGGCCTTGATCGCTCCAATGCTTCCTAATAAATCAAGGAAGCTCTAATCAAATAATTTAAATATTTCGAAGGTTCACGACTGTCTTTAATAGGAGAGATTTTCCAATATTTCAGAAATGTTACAGACTTTTACCGGAAAACGTTTCTGGTTTTTGCAAGATTAGCTACTGGTTGAAATTGGGCACATCAGCTGCCTATTATTTTCCAGGAACGTTTCTGAATCGTTTTTACAGTGTCCTACAACTTTTAGTTTCTCTTCATCTTCCATAATAAAAACTATGCAACTGAATCCCGATAAATTGAGTTTGTAATAGCTTGCTTCGTCCGTTGCTGATAATTCCAGTTATTGCAACGGGCGACAGTCGGCGCAAAAAAAAAAATGACTCGTAAAAACGAACTCTCGTCTCCAGACACACTTTTAGAACAGTAATAAAAACAGAACTGGGATATTCCGAGCGAAGTGTTCTCATAGAACATGGTGTCAATTTCATGAGTAGCAAGATAATAATAATTAGTGTACCGTAATTAAAATATTGTGTTGTCTTCCTCTAGTGTTTCCTAACATGTAACGATCATTATCGTCTACGGGATTATTCTATTGCGGAAAATCATTAATTGCAAACAAGCCTAATAGGTCAGCGACTTTATTGTTCTTATCTAGTTGAATTTAGAATTGCTTTAATCAGCATAGTCTAACTTAGAAGGTCGTACTTGCAAAACCAGGGTTTTTTTTCTTGTGTTTCTCCTGTTTAGAGTTTTACCTTTATCCTCTTTACAGTCGACTCCCGCTACAACGCGATCCGACTTACGCGAAATGGCTATAACGCGAGTTCTTCAGGAGCAACGAATTTTACAGCTAAAGCGAATTTCTCGCTCTCCACACGAAAATATTTGGAAAGGAATCATGATGCTAATTTTCGGCTTTGTCATTATTGACTTCGTGAATGTGCTTTCATCCTTTCAGCATCACTGACTGCGCAAGTTCCCACACAGCGCACTATAAACATAGCTTTATTAGTGTATATAATCAACTCTCCTCATTTTTCATTTATTTATTCTAAATATGAAAGGTGATGAAATATTGTAGCACCTGGGAACGCTGTTTCATCTAAAGTTTGAAAATGGAAACAAAAAGCGAAAGTTAGCGACAATTAAAGGAAAGTTAAAGATTCGTGATACGCTTGAACAATTAGAAAGTGGGTCGAAGGTAGCACGACAATTAGATAAGAGTGAATCTTCCATACGTATAATTGAAAGTCAAGAGAAAGCAATCCGTAAGTCCAGACTTTAGTTTAAATATGAAGCTCGCAGAGTAGCGTTTAAGCAAAATACAAAAAATATGAAATTGAAATCTGCTCTTGTAAAATATATATTAGAATGACAATCTCATATATTGCGCAGCAAAAATCATCTTCAAATTTTAAGTTATAAATGTAACTTATATCTACTGTATAATACTTTTACAGTGCAGTGCAGTGTTATTTACTGTATAATACTCTTACAGTGCAGCGATTGAATAATGCATTTTTTTTCAAAAATACGCTAAATTTCAGCTCTTTATTAAAGAAACGGTAATATGTAGTTAAAAATGGTCTATAATAGTTTAAAGGGTGTTTAAAAATGTCCAAAATAATTGGGTATGTTAATAAAAAAAGTCATTTTTCACAACACTTTTCCACAACGCGAAATTTCGACTTACGCGAGGAGTCTTGGAACGCATCCCTCGCGAAAGACGGGATCTGACTTTATTTATTTTACTTTTTTTTTTTTTCAAATCTTTCTGACGGATTTTTAGAGTATTTTATGCTGGGTGTCGTTTTATGGAGGTCGTCATTTTTAGGTTAGGAGATAGGTTGTTACTGTGATTTTTTAAAATAAAAACCTTAAGAGAAATGAAAAATACAACTATTCTATATTACATAAAAATTAAAATTACATAAGGAAAAATGCATAAAAATACTTTGAGTAAGTGAAGATTACATAAAGTATTCATTATTAGTGTTCATAAAATAGTACTTGATAAACTCTTAGCTAATGTCGAACTGCTTCTACATGTGAAAGTTTTAGGAGTTATAAAGACACATGCTAGCACAAGGAACGCAGAACCACCAGTGTTGCTTCTTGAGCAGAACTATTGAACTGCTTGCTATACATTACCGAATGCTTGGAACTGCTCTCTAATGGAATGTGGCAAAATATGTTTGAAAATAGGGAAGTTGCAACCTATTAAATGTTCATATTTTGGCTATTGGATATTGTTAATTGACCCTCAGAACTAAAAAATTCACCATCGCCGAATTTTAAAACACCGTGGTTGATTTTTAATGAATTTTTAAAAATCCACGCGCAAAAGTGCGCGCTTCTGAAACGTCACTAGCCTACGTCACAGGGCGCGAACGGGCAGCCTTCCGCCGAAGATCCCTTGTTTTCGCTAGGAATATTTTGAGCGCGCTGATATTTATATTTTTTAGAAATTCAATAATCCTTTTGAACACACTATGGAGATCGGATTCGTTAAAGCACAATCTAAATAACCTTCCTCATGTACCATCAATGAGGATATTCGAATATTTCCGAGAGGATGAGAGGTTTAATGTTCCAGAAACGCGAGGAGTTAAATGCGAGGAGGTACCCTTTTACGTTTCGTCTTCGAAATCGAATGCGTGACTTTCGACTTCTGCCCTACCGGAAGGCGCATAACGTCACTTCCTATGCCATCTGACGTCACAGGCGCTTGAACTTTAAAAATTCATTAAAAAAAAACTACTTATCGTATCGCAAAAATTTTTTCACCTATGATGTTCATACATGTTACTCTATCATATAAAAATAAAATTGAAAAATCGAAAACTTCCCTATTGCGTCCTAAAGGTTGACGGAGAACCTTGTATCCTTTTCGCCATTTGGGCCAAAGAAGGACCCTAGTGCCAAAGTAGCGCACGGAAACTTTTTATATTCTCGAGTAGTTTTCTCAGTGCGAGTAGCGGTTTTTGACTACATTGAATTTAACATTTCAATGGGCGAGTCTGTACGACCCGCGTTCTAATACGTCTCGTCATTTAAGGTGAAATGCCAATGATAACTCCTCATTTCTCATAGCTGCTGAGCAGGAGAAACGAACACGAAGAGTAAAACCGACCGACTATGAACCAAACAACATACAATGCTTTTGAGACTTATGATTCTTCAATTGCGCTATATACTGGTAGATATGATCTACGCCAAAATGCTATCGGTAGATTCTCAGATGTAATAAGGAAAACGTTACAATTAGCATAACTTAAACATTTTCTACGAGATCCCCCCCCCCCCTTATTATCACATATTTGGTTCAGCATCCTTATTTATCTTTGCATACAAAATTTTGTATGCTATAGCTCCAGCCGTTGCTTCAAAATTCGATTGAGAAAAATCTCGTAACGTTGAAAAGATTTTTTTCATACTTTTACATCAAATATCTAAACCACCTAGGGAACGGGAAATAATGTTTTTTTTTTTGAGCAATCACGATTGCTTATTGTTCTCACTTGACCGTTCTCGGCGTTGTGGTTCCTTTTTCAGCTTGGACCAGGGGCCTCTGCAGCACCATCGCCAACCGACCTCTGCAATCGCGTCGGAATCCGCTTTTGGAGGCGTCCATGTCTTGAACACACACATGCTCACACACACACACACTCACATATATACACACACACATACCTATGTGCATACACACAGGTCTAACCACACACACAAACCTACACATGCCTGAAGCCATTTCATTCCACAGCAACGCAATTCCGTAAACACACCAACAAATTTATCAAAATACTGAGGCAACCTCTTCCAAACCTCCTATAACTTTCAGTTCCCCTTCATCTTCCATAGAAAAGGCCATGCAACTGAGCCCCAAGAAATTAGAGATTTTTTGAGAACTGGAGAAAAACAGAACTGGAAGATTCCGCGCGAAGTGTTCGCATAGAACATGGCGTTTGTTTTATAAGTAGCAAGATGTTAATCATTAGTGTACCGTAATTAAATATTAAATTGTCTTCCTAGAGTGTTTCCTAACATATAACGACCATTACTGTCTGCGGGATTATTCTACTGCAAAAAATCACTAATGCAAACAAGCCTAACAGGTACTAAGTGACTTTATTGTTCTTATCTAGTTAAAATTAGAGTTGCTTTAATCACCATAGTCTGACTTAGAAGGTCATCTTTGCAAAACCAGTTTTTTCTTGTGTTTTTCCTGTTGAGAGTTTTACCTTTATCTTTTATTTATTTCTTTTTTTTTTTTCAAATCTATCTGACGGATGTTTTCAGTTTTTTATGCTGGGCCAAAGGAGGCCGTAATTTCTAGGTTAGGAGATTGCTTGTTATTGTGATTTTCTAAAAAGAAAAACCTTAACAGAAATGAAAATTAAATCTGTTCAATATTACATAAAGTATTAATTAGTGTTCATAAAAAGACACTTGATATACTCTTAGCGAATGTCGAACTGCTTCTACATGTGAAAGTTTGAGGCGTTATAAAGACACATGCTAGAACAAGGGACGCAGAACCGCCAGTGTTGCTTCTTGAGCAGAACTATTTAACTGCTTGGTACACATTACCGAGTCCTTGAAACTGCTCTCTAATAGAATGTGTCAAAATATGTTTGAAAATAACGTTTCAATTTCAATGGGCGAGTCTGTGCGACCCGCGTTCTACTGCGTCTCATCATTTAAAGTGAAAAGCCAATGATAACTTCTCATTTCTCCTAGCCGCTGAGCAGGAGAAACGAACACGAATTGTAAAAGTACATTCAACACCGGTACAACGTTCAAAGACTCAGAAGAGTTTCATTCCGAGCAGAGCAGCTGAACCCGACAGACGTGTTTTCTCCCTGCTCCGCTCCGTGCTGAGATGTCCATGCGCTCTCCGCGGAGGAAAATCAACGCTCCCGGGGATAACGGCGTAGAGGCCCTTTTCAGGGCCGGCGGGGTTTCCCCCGTCATCGAAACCGTCCCCCAGGGCAGCGCTTCTATTTCTCCGGCGACAACTACCTCGACGACTTCCTCTCGGAATGATAGACCAGGATATAGATATCGATCCAAGGACCCATATTTCCAGGCAATACTCGACAAATACCGCTATGACTACCACTACATCAAGAAAAGACTCGATGAAGCGGTCGACGAACCTACTCTCGTAGGAATCAAGGCCTACCTCGAGAAACTCATCTCTGATATACCTCTACAGGCGAGCATCTATAATGAAGGAAATGTCTCCAAACAAACGACCCAACTCTTGAAGGCAGCCAAAGTTAAGATACATCAACTTTTTCACCCCGACGAAGCTTTGGACATAGACACGGACAGCGACACCGACAACGACTCTGACTCACCACTGCAGTCCCCCTTCAAGAAAATCAAGAAATCATCTAGCCGCAGGACAACGCCAGACTTAAATGACTTTCCCGCATTAAAACTCAACAACAAATTCGAGCCACTCAGCAGCAAGGTTGATGAGCCTCCCCATCCAGAAGCGATGAAAAATCCAAGTTTGACTGATGCACCAACCAAGCCCTCCACTTCAAAGCCTAGGCCCCCCCCAATCACGGTCGCCAATGTTACGGAACCTGTGAAACTCCTGGACACCCTCGCCAAGATGTGTGCAGGAAAACTGCAAGGTAAAATCTCCGGAGACGATCTTCTAGTCTTCCCATCGCTCATTGAGGACATTGAGCTTATTGAAGGATACCTACACGACAAGCAGTATCAATTCCACGGCCGCACCCTCCCATCCAAGAGGCCCCTCAAGGTTGTTATCCGAGGACTCCCTCTCAACCATTCTACAGATGAGCTCAAGAGCGACCTGAAAGGCCTAGGATTCGACGTCTCCAAGGTTATTCAGATGCAAGCGGGACCCGAGAAAAGACCTCTCCCCCTCTACATTGCCATCATTAACAAGGGAGAAAATACAGATGACATCTTCGGGGTTAGCCATATCGGCTACCTCCGCATTTCCGTCGAGAGACTCCGGCCCAAGACATCGCCCATACAGTGCTACAAGTGCCAACGCTACGGACACACCGCATCGAAATGCTTCAGGACTCCCCGATGCCTTAAATGTGCACAGGAGCACCGCTCATTTGAATGCCGGAAGGACTCCTCCTCCCCAGCCTGCTGCGCCCTATGCGGGGGCGCCCACACCGCCAACGCACCTACTTGTCCCGAGAAGCCGAAACCTCGTCAGCCCAGGATTCCAAAAACTTTTCCAGCCCAGCCGACCAACGCTTGGACCCGCAGGACCCGCAGTTCTACTGTTACGGACTTTCTTCCTCGACCAGTTGCTCTGCAACAGATTTCCACTCCAGGACAGGACATGGGGCAACTCATGTCGCTTATGACGCAAGTTCTACATCAACTTCAGGCCCAACAGCAGCAAATCAACGCCCTCATAAGCGGTCTCGCAGCCCTAGCGAGACCATAAGCTTATTTCCCCCCCCCCTTTTTTCGATTTGGTTTTTCCCAGGCATCCTAAATGCCTGGAGGCCCAGTCATTAATTTTCATTCCCTTCCCCTCTCATTCTTCAAAAATCTGAATCCGGGTAAAGACGCTTCATTGCGTCATAGGCCCGATCAAAATGTTAACTCCCCCCTACAACGTTCAATGCTTTTGAGACTTATGATTCTTCAATTGCGCTATACACTGGAAGATATGATCTATGCCAAAATGCTGTCTGTAGATTCTCAGAGGTAATAAGGAAACCGTTACAATTAGCATAACTTAAACATTTTCTACGAGATCCCCCCCCCCCTTATTATCACATATTTGGTTCAGCATCCTTATTTATCTTTGCATACAAAATTTTGTACGCTATAGCTCCAGCCGTCGCTTCGAAATTCGATTGAGAAAAATCTCGTAATGTTGAAAAGATTTTTTTCATACTTTTGCATCGAATATCTCAACCACCTTGGGAACGGGAAATAATGTTTTTTTTTTTTTTTTTTCCAAAGTATGAGTCAACCCAACAATAAAAACGTCATTTACAACACAGCAGAAGACCGTTATAACGCAGTCGGGACCAGAGCTTTTGCGTTATACAGGTTTTGGCGTTATATAGACCAGTTCAAAAATTTTAAAATTAATATTTAGAATATTAGCACTTCAGAATGAGTTTTATCTGCAATGAGTATTAAAGTACTAATATTATTTAGTCATTCAGAAATAAATATGTTTCACAAGCGAATTATCACGCACTTCTGCTAGCTTCATGGCTTGCATGACATCTGCATTTTCATGAGCCATCCGGAATTTTCTGTTTTGTGTTAGTATTAATTTTCATTTAAAAGCTTTGAATTAAGATGGGAAGATGAAAAACTGCTTCAAAATTTAATTTTCCTATTAATTTTTATGATTGCGAAGCAAAACAGAGAGATTTTTTAAACTTCAAAACCTATTGTTTACTTCCGAAAAGTTGTGCGGTTTATAAAGAATTGCGTTATATAGGCCAGCGTATAAAGGTATTCTAATGTATTAAAAGTAAAATTTGGAATTTTTCATGAATTATGAAATTAATATCTGAAAAAACTTTGACCTGGAACCATATTATAGTTTAATGGAAAAACAATTTAGTATAGATTTTGTAAAGTTATCTAACATTTGAGCTCAAAATATGCAGTACTTTATATATTATAATAAAAAATTAATTTTTCTTTCGTTTGAAGGTCTCAGTAAATTGTGGTTTAAATGTAAAAAAGGAGGAAAATTTGTCATGGAAGAACGTATAACCGCTGTTAACTCTTCACATTGCACAACAGTCACACATTCCTGATTTGGAAGGGGTGGGTGTAGGAGGTGCGTGTCTTGATAAGGGAGGAAATAGGAAAACTTTAAATTTAAAGACTCAGTAACGCTTCAAACTTTTTTCGCATATAAATTGTGTTGATATCATAAAAGAGGCAAACGCAGTCCCCTACAGTTCCTAATGCAGATAAACTTAACACAGCAACTTCTTGTGAAATACACAGCCAGCTCAGTCATTTCCAGCCGAAGACTGCAGTTTCGTGCTTATTTGCACTCATCAGCCCGGCATAGGAAAGTGACTGAGCTGGAGATGGAAAACCTCTTAAGGAAGCCAAGAGCTGCTTTTTGCTTTAGCCCTGGCTAATGGGCGGTAATTTACTGAATATACCTTGCCTCGCGTTCAATCTTCGAGTTGAACCGAACCATTGCTTCGGTCACTCGTCTGGTCTGCTAATTCTATATTAGCTACCAGTTTGTTTGAGATTCTGATGCCAGCTCTCGCTGAGAACGGACGTCCCTGAGGCAGCTCCGCCATGAGCTATAGCAAATCTCGAAGACAACGCGACTCCTCGCCGTGTGCAGTGATCGAACCTGGTGATGGGGGCAGTAAGACGTATGGCTGGGGCTTATCGAAAAGGAATGCTTTAATGAACTCTGAAGAAGGAATTACTCCCAAGCCGCTTGCCAATTACGCAACCCCGAACTCCAATTCTTCACTACAACTGGACCCGCCTGCCGACTCCGAAGGAAGTGTGGTGAGTGTTGGTTCCTTTATTGATCCAAGTCTCATGCAGAAATACTTAAGTAAAATTAATTTGCTAGAAACCAAACTTAATTCTAACTCTAATTCAATTAATTTTGAGGAATTACTCTATTTCGTGAATAATCTAATCTTTGAATATAAATGTAATATTAATTTGTTAAACATTAGCGACTTGACGCTACTATTTAGACTATTTGATTTGAAATGTAACGCTATTCAGCTGAAACATTCAACTTCATTAGATACCCAAATTGATCGACTTGATTCATTGCAATCAAAAATTGAAGATAATAATTCAAAAATGGACTTTATTTTTGATTTCATTTCTAAACCTAAAACTGTTGACTCTACTACAAATACTGAGCCTGTAGTGAAACCCCCATTTTCTGATAATGTTACTCAAACGGATTGCAGTACTCCAATTCCTGACGAGAATCCTTGTGAAGAAATAACTGCAAACCGTGAACATCCTCCCATTGAAAGAAGTGTTAAGAAGCACAAAAAGAAGAAAAAAGTTTAAAGTGTATTTATCCACAAGTCTAATGTGGAAAATATAAACAAAATTGATGTTAAAAATGAAAAAAATGATTCTGACTCGGTTGCTTCTGTAAGCTCTTCTGGCTATCCAACCGACCCTGAAAATGAAACATTTGTTTCTTCGGAAGCTGCTGACCAATGTGAAATAAAAACTGAAAACTCATTCAAAGTTGTCAAAAATTCCAGATCTAGGAAAATTAAATTTCCCCCGATCTGGGTTGATGGTACTCACGACTTTGATAGTCGGTTAAAATTATATTCTGAAGTGGCCGGAATTACTATCACCGGCAAAATTAAAAATGATAAGATAATGTGTTCTATACCTACTTTTGAGGCGCACAAAAAATTAAAAACATACCTTGATGAAAATTTCATAGGAAACCATACGCTTAGACTACCTGAAGAAAAACAACTTAAGATTGTAATCCGCGGTCTACCTATTCAAACTGACTTGATATGGATTGCTGATAAATTAGCAGTACTAGGATTTGTCCCCCAGCACATAACGCAATTGCGTAAAATTGGACAGAACAAATGTAAACTGCCCCTCTTTCTCATTTACTTGAAAGATCAAGCTGAAAATGAAAAAATTTGGTCACTTGAGAAATTAGGGAGCTGAGCGACTGAACCTGTCTGACGTGTTTTCTCCCTGTTCCGCTCCGCGCTGAGATGTCGAAGCGCAACTCATGGAGGAGGTCGGACGCCCTCGGGGATAACGGCGTAGAGGCCCTTTTCAGGGCCGGCGGGGTTTCCCCCGTCATCGAAACCGTCCCCCAGGCCAGCGCTCCCGCTTCCCCCGCATCTAATTCTTCAACGATTTCCTCTCGGAATGACCAACCTGGACGACGGACAGATGATCTCTGGCCCGAATTCGTAGAAATTCTGCTAAAGTACAATCACAATCATCAAGAGGTCCACGACAAGATTGAAGGATGCACCGACAAACCCACCCTGGATGGAACGCATAAGTATCTCACGCAACTGCTCAACGAACTCAATGACCTTCACCTGACTAATCCCTCCTTCGGAGAATACACCATCTGCAACGACTTGAATAAGTTCATCAACACGACGGAAAAAATGCTCCACAAGATGTATCCCCAGCCAAACCCCGCAGATCTGGACATCGAAAACGACCTGGACTCGTTCTTCCGGAGCCCCTACAAGAAAGCAAAAAGATCCTCTCCCCTTAAGACGAGACCCAGCAAAAAGGGCGACCCTGCAATCCAACTCAGTAACCGATTCCAGCCTCTTGCCACCAAGGACGATGAGCCACCCCAGCCACAGATGTTGACAAATCCTACTACGGTTGACGCTCCTAACAAGCCCAGCACTCCAAAGACAAGGCCTCCTCCAATTACGGTCGCAAATGCCACGGAGCCTGTTCAACTCCTCGACACCCTCGCCAAGATGTGTGCCGGCTCAGTACAAGGGAAAATCACCGGAGATGATCTCCAAATCTACCCATCACTCATGGATGATTACGACCTCATCGAAGGATACCTTCACGACAAACAACTCCAATACCACAGCCGCACCCTCCCTTCCAAGAAGCCCCTCAAGGTAGTGATCCGTGGTCTCCCGCTAACCCACCCTACCGACGAGCTCATGAATGACTTGAAAGGACTCGGCTTTGACGTGACGAAGGTGCTCCAAATGCAAGTCGGACCAGAGAAAAAGCCCCTACCTCTCTTCATAGCGGTCATAAACAAGAGGGACAATACTGATGATATACTCGGAGTTAGCCACATTGGCTATCTCCGCATTTCTGTCGAGCGTCTCCGGCCCAAGTCCGCACCCATACAGTGCTACAAATGCCAAAGATACGGCCACACCGCATCCAAGTGCTACAGGACCCAACGCTGTCTGAAGTGCGCCAAGGAGCACCGTTCATTTGAATGCACCAAGGACCCCTCCACGCCAGCTTGCTGCGCCCTATGCGGGGGCGCCCATCCTGCTAACGTGCCCGGAGAAGCCGAAACCAAGACAGCCCAGGATCCCGAAGACCTTTCCTGCCCAGGACGGTAACGCTTGGACCCGTAGGACCCGCAGTACCGCAGCCACTGATTTCCTCCCAAGACCAGTTGCTCTGCAACAGCTATCTAATCCAGGACAAGACATGAGGCAACTCATGTCGCTGATGACGCAAGTTCTCCATCAACTTCAGGCCCAGCAGCAGCAAATCAACGCCCTAATAAGCGGTCTCGCAGCCCTAGCGAGGCCTTAGGCTTATCTCCCCCCCCCCCTTTTTTTGATCTGGTTTTTCCCAGGCATCAAAAATGCCTGGAGGCCCATTCAAAATTACTCATCCCTTTCCCATCTCAATCTACCATTCCACTGAATCCGGGTAAAGATGCTTTTGCGTCATAGGCCCGATAATAGTGTTGAATCATCATTTTAATATCACCCTTGAATTTCTCAGAAGAAAAGACATTATGCAGTGTTGGAACTGCCAAGAATTCTTCCACTCCTCTTTTAGCTGTGCTCGACCCCCTGTTTGCCTTGTGTGGGCAGGACAGCACAAAACTAAAGATTGCAGAAAACCTTCAAACTTACCACCCGCATGTTTCCACTGCAAGGGCGAACATCTTGCAAATTTTAGAAGTTGTCCAAAACGATAAAATCTCATCGTCTCCTTGAATCGGAGAAATAAATTTGAAACTTGCACCTACCTGGGTCCCTCGCCCAAAATCTCAAATCCTGTGAATGAAACTCAACAGGTCCCACCTGTTTCTCCCAAGTCAAATAACACTGTTATCGATATGTTAACAATTACCCTCCAAAATCTTCTGCTTGAACTGCGTGGATAGTGGATTCAAATGAGTGTCTTTATTAGCTACCAGTTTATTTTCTCTCTACATTTGATACTACCGAATTTGGTTTTCCCGCCAATACTTTTAGTAGGCGTGGCTTTCAGCGGCGGATTTACGACCGTCCAATGAGCATGCCGCTCGATTATTCCCATCACTGGAGGTAGAAATTGCTTGTTTCAGCTGAAGTTCCATTTCAAATCTTTGCGAATTTTCATATGAATAATTATTGTCCCTCTTTCCCTCCCTTGCCGCTCAATAATTTTTATTATTGATAGAAGTTTTTCCTTAGAGAAGTGGGCCTAACCTGCGATCTTCAAGATTAGTGTGGTAGGCAATTCTCCTAATATTATTACGTCTAGCTAACTATATTGCTTAACCTTTAAGTTTTCTAACTGAGACTGATCAAAAGGGTCAGTACGCTCTACCATCAATGACGCCATCCGAATGAAGTCTACCAGTTTGTTTAGCACTCTTGGCTTCCTTAAGGGGTTTTCCATCTCCAGCTCACTCTATCGTTAGCCGGGCTGATAAGTGCAAATACGCGCGAAACTGCAGTCCTCGGTTGGAAATGACTGAGCTGGCGGTGTATTTCAAGTTTTTTGCTTTAGCCCAGGCTAATGGGCGGTAATTTACTGAATTCAGCAGCTTCTGTTTCCTGATACAACAGTAAAGAGCCTTTCATACCTCTTGCCGAAAGAATAAAAGAAGTCACAGACCGCAGAGGCAGGGCTTTTCTCGTAAAAACCACCTTCATAGGCCATGTTTTCAACATTAGTGCTGATGCCAAGTTAACGTTTCAATTTCAATGGGCGAGTCTGTGCGACTTGCGTTCTTATACATCCCGCCATGTAATGTGACAATACGATAATAACTTCTCATTTCTCCTAGCTGCTGAGCCGGAGAAACGAACACGAATAGTAAAACCAACCGGACTGTCCATCAAACAACAAGCCAAGCCATGCAATAGCTAACAGGCGGAGGGGGGAACCCCCTTTTACCTGAAATCTATAGAAGTTGGAGCAGAGCAAAGCGCCGGAGCGCACCTATGAGAAAAGAAAAAGGGGGGGGGGAGAAAGCATTATGGCCTCGCTAGGGCTGCGAGGCCGCTTTGAAGGGCGTCAATCTGCAGTTGTTGAGCTTGAAGTTGTGAGAGGACTTGGGTGAGTAGAGCAAGGATCTGGCTGGAGTCGGGGGTGGAGAGCTGTTGTAGGGCAACTGGACAGGGAAGAAAATCCGTGGGGGTCTTTGGTGCTGGGCGTGGCGTCCGCTGGGTCCAGGCGTTGCCGACTTGAGCAGGAAATGTCCTGGGGAGCTTCTGTTGGCGGGGCTGGGGTCGAGCGGGGCAGACCGGGGCATTGGCAGGATGGGGGCCTCCACAGAGAGCGCAGCTTGCTGGAGATGACTTGTCCTTTGTGCACTCGAACGAGCGGTGCTCTCCGGCGCACTTCAGGCATCTTGGGGCTCGAAAGCACTTCACGGCCGTGTGTCCGAATCGTTGGCACCTGTAACACTGTACAGGGGTAGTCTTTGGGTGAAGACGTTCGACGGTGATACGGAGGTGCCCGATGTGGGAGACTCCGAAGATGTCCTCGGCATTTTCCGTCTTGTTCAGGACAGTCAGGTAGAGGGGGAGAGGTTTCCTTTCGGGGCCAGTCTTCATTTGAAGAACTTTGGTTACTGCAAAACCGAGTCCTTTGAGATCGTCTAGAATTTCGTCCGTTGGGTAAGACAAGGGGAGACCCCTGATGACAACCTTGAGAGGTCTTTTGCTGGGAAGGATGCGGCCGTGGAATTCCATTTTGTGGTCCCGGAGATAGCTCTCGACGAGATCGACGTCATCAGTGTGGGAGAGGTAGACCTTGAGGTCTGGACCCGAGATTTTCCCTTGAACGGAACCAGCACAGAGCTTGTCAAGTTCAGCTAGTAGTTTGACTGGGTCGGGAGCACTGGCGATCGTGATGGGAGCCGGTCTTGATCTTGCTGTACTTGGGTTGGCAGGTTGATGTGCGGGAGCTACACTTGCTTCGGAGTGATTGTCGTCTATGGCACTGTTGTCGTCAACTTGAAGGGGAGAGAACCTGTTGTTTAGGGGCAGGTCAGTAGCTGGAGCGGGAAAAGCTGAAGGTTGAGGGGGTTGGTCGTCTCCTTTGGTGTCCATGGAAGCGGGAGAGGGGGCTCGGAGAGTTCCAGCGTAAGCCGCGGCCTTGATTTCGGTAAGCTCCATAACGATCTTGTTATGCCTTGCAGTCCAGGAACTTTGGTCAGTTCTGTGCAGGCTGCTAAGTAGGCCTCCGGCATAGTTAAGAATTGCCTCAAAATCGACTCGATCTGTGCATGCTTCAAGACCTTTTCTGGCTTCGTTGTAATCATATCCATGTTTCTCTAGAACTTGATCAGCAGTCAATCTCTTTTTGCCTGACGAGTCGCTCCGAGAGGAGGTCGTGGAGGCAGGGGAGCTGGGAGAAGCGGGGACGCTTGACCGGGGGACGGTTTCGCTGACGGGGAAAACCCCGCCGGCCCTGACAAGGGCCTCTACGCCGTTGTCCCCGGGAGCGGCCGCCTTCTTCTTCCGCGGTGGTTGCTTGAACATCCGGTACGAACGAGCAGGAGAAAAACACGTCCGATCAGCTCGGACGCTCGACGTGGAATGTGTGAATGAAAATGACCGTGAATGAAAATGACCCCATCAAACAGTCTATGCTTTTGACACTTATTATTCTTCAATTGCGCTATATACTGGTAGATATGATATATGCCAAAATGTTATCGGTAGGTTCTCAGAGGTAATAAGGAAAACTTTACAATTCGCATCTTAAACATTTTCTATGAGATCCCTCCCCCCCCCCCTATTATCACATATTAGGGATCAGCATCATTATTTAACCTTGCATACAAAAATTTGTATGCTATAGCTCCTGCCGTTGCTTTAAAATTCGATTGAAAAAAATCTCGTAACGTTGAAAAGATTTTTTTTTTTGATACTTTTGCATGGAATGTATAAACCACCTTGGGAACGGGAAATAATGTTTTTTTTTTTGAGCAATCACGATTGCTTATTGTTCTCACTTGACCGTTCTTGGCGTTGTGGTTCCTTTTTCAGCTTGGACCAGGGGCCTCTGCAGCACCATCGCCAACCGGCCTCTGCAATCGCGTCGGAATCCGCTTTTGGAGGCATCCATGTCTTGAACACACACATGCTCACACACATACACACTCATATACTCACCTATGTGCATACACACAGGTCTAACCACACACACAAACCTACACATGCATACACGCGCGCCTACGCACACACACACACAACTATACACACGTAACCGCCCAGGAGGAGGGCCAAGCTTGGGGGCACAGGAGGCGTTTCTAGAAATAATAACTCCAAGGAGTAGGGTCCTGTTGCAACTCGTGATTGCGAAATAGATAATTTGAATTAAAAATGACAGAATTCAAACTGATTTTTTTTTTTTCGAAGTACGAATCTGCCCAATAATAAACACGCCATTTACACTACAGTCGATCGTGAAACACAAAGCACACACACTAACGGCAAACAACACTGAAATTATTATTTTTTTTTTCAAAGTACGAATCCGCCCAATAATAAAATCATCATTTACACTACAGTCGATCATGAAAGCAAAGCCCACACACTAATGGCATATGTATCCGGCATATACACTAATAGCAAGTGAACAATCGTTGCCATTTCTAAATAGGAAAGATTTACCTCCTCCCTTATACCTTTGTAGTTTTTGACATGAGAGATTCGTCCAGCCCCCACACATTTGTCTACCTCAGCCAGTTGATGCGCTGGAGAGGTGTATTTGAAGAACACAAGTACAAAATTTAAGTTTTAGTGAGTTGGACCCTTTTTAAAACTTATAGCACTCTAAAGTGGCCTTTAACTGGTAGGTATGCCAAATTTCGTGTTTTCTGTGGGTTTTATCAGGAAAACGTAGAATAAATGATCAATACAAATAAAGAACACGGTTGTCTCTATATTATCCGAATGTTGCATTCAAAATTGGAATTGTTTTTAGACGAATGTTTAAAAAAAAAAAAAAAAAAAAACTTGGAATACTAATAAGCTAGGAAGGAATAGCAATGTAACAGGGCCTGTTGGAACACGAACACATCCCGTTATGAAAAATTTTCTTCGTGTATTACAAAAGAATAAATGAAATAGTTTTATAAAAATTAACTTATTTTGGTACTTTGAAGAGAAAATTCAAACATTAGGCAGAAGTAATAAAACGGTTTGTAAACAGATATGACGTCATTTCGTGTTCACCATTAGGCGAGCACTAGCGATATTTCCCCAGAATCCTTGGTTTCAGCAAGATCGCCAATCCTAGTATCGTAACACTTGCATAAACTGTTATATTTTCTTTCCCCAGGTGAAATTTCTGTCTGCTCTGGACAAACGGCACAAAACTATCGTAAACATAAACAAAGTTAATGCTGAAAACTCGACAAATTTTAAGTCTTACTTCTTGCTAAAATATTACATGAATGCACGCTCGTATTTTTTTTCATGCTGTTTAAGTTTATCACAGCAATATGTTTTCTTAAATCCCTCTGAGAAAGCAATTTTTTTTCGTTCAGTAGACCCTCAAAAATCCAGACTAATATGACCGAATCATAAACCATGCCAATTTTGCTGAAACGGAGAACGCCAAAGGTCCCAAATTCATGTCATTGATACAGTGCGGAATAATCACGTGGGATTTTACGTTTTTCTTTTCTTTCTTTTTTTTTTATTGAAAAATAAAATATTCCCTACTATCGGTCTGGTTTTTCCGAAGTCCAAACTTTTGCGATCCGAATTTGTGAGAGTCTAACTGAGTAGTTACTTTCAAAAAACTACTGTAAACACAATGATTTCATCGCGCTAAACATTAACGACTTTAGTAATCTGAAAAATTTACTGAGCGGGACTTAAGATTTATTTCGAAGTCAAGAAATCCACCGTCTACTCAACGTTCTAACGCAGCTGAAGAGATGTGGATTGAAATTGGACATTGGGAGGTGTTCCGCGAGGAAACTGAAAAACCTCTATGAAATCAACAGGTCAGACCATCTTCTAAGATTTCTTCCTAATCTCCACTTTTGGATATGACTGATGTTTTTCTTATTAGAGGATGTCTCTTTGACTGAAAATGAAAAACACCCAGTCTTACTTCCCAAAAAGAAGTTTGAGGAACTAGTTATTTCCGATGTACATCCTCGTGTTTTTCATTCGGGTGTATCAACAACTTCAGCTCCAGAGCATAAAAAATTCTGGATAGCAAAAGGAAGACAATCTGTGAAAACAGTTATTTCTACTTGTTTAATATGCAAAAAATATTTGATAAAACCAGCTAAACAGTCAACTGGTCAATCGCCCTTAGAATGTATTACTGAAAGTCCACTGTTTACTAATGTGGGAACTGACTTTTGCTGTGCACTCTATATATATAAAAATGAATGTGTGTCTGTATGTCATTCATGAACTCAAAAACTATTCGGCAGAATTGGCTGAAACTTTCATCGTTTGTTATTTTTGGTACTGGGAATGTTTATAGACCAGTTCGAAAAAAATCCGATCGATAGTTCCTTTTTTATTCCAATTTAAGTCACAATCCATTGGATAAATACGAATAAAATTATCGGCTGCAGAAATTAATTCGCGTGAAAGATCTCATTGATAAGAAGTTAGCTGTTGCCATTTTTCTTGAGTTTGAACAAATAAATTCTTTCTTTATTGTTTTATGGCTTTTCGTGCAACGGGGGGATTTAAAACTTTTTCTATATGATATTTTTAGCGATTGATTGATCTTGCAAACTGCGTGAGTACAAAATTTGAGTATAGTCACGGCTTCACTAGATACATGGACCGATTATTATGAAAATTGCTATATATATGAATTTTTCCACGGAGAAGGTGCATAATATGCTCATTGAAGCCACTCGCCACCAGGTGTTGTCAAACAGCATACTTAAAATTTTGAAATTTGTTGTCGATAAATATCTAACTTATAACGCAAGAAGCAAAAACTAAATGACAATTTGTGACAAACTATAAAGTTATTTCAGATAAAAGTCGGTGAAAATAATATTTCAACGTTCTAGCAAAAAAATTAAAAATTAAAAAAAAAAAAAAAAATAAATAAAAATCGCCAAAATTTTTTCATTGCGGCAAAGAAAGAAATACCTTCACGCCTCAAATTTTTTTATGCACTTTGTTCCACTGAAAGCCCCTATTCCACACTACCCATCATCAAAAATCCAAAAAAAAAAAAAAAAATAAATAAATAAATAAAAGAAAATAAAAAAATAGAAAAAGGGCTTTTTCGCTCTCATCGCTATAAGAACTCTTTCAAAATAAATAAATGAATAAATAAAATAAAAATTCGTTAATTTGTTTATTAAATTTTTTCGCTCTAAGTTTCGAAAATACTAAATATTTGCAATCCAATAGGAATGTCGATTGGACTCGTAGAAAGGTGAAGGAGGATTATACAGAACAAAATATAAAGAAATCACTAAATTTTTCGACTATTATATAAGTAATGACACACTAAACTAATGAAACAAGTAGAAGTCATAAACAACATTTAGAAAAAAAAATATAAAGATAATAAATTTCACTTATATTCGACAAGTTTTAAGGTTCAAAGCTTTCACCAGTATTTTATTTTCTTGTTTTAATTCTGTTATATAAAACAAAGTATTTCTCCTACATCAGAGAGTCGTGGCGCAGGTTAGCGTCGACGAGGTTTAGTCCATTGTTTCGACAATGGCGAAATTTCAGCCCGCAAATTAAATCGACGGTAATATTGTCTGTCATTCTGTATATGCCGACATTTAAGTTGAACCGATCATAGTTTACAGTGAAAACTCACAAAAACATTCTAGGATGAATTTTATCGTCCGTTTACTCGCGCCTGATCAGGTTGCTGCGATTCTTTTTGCTTGATTTTCAGATTTGATTCATTCAAGGGGAAGAAATGCATTTGACAAAACATCAAAATAACAATTTTCGTGTAATCTTTGCCGCCTCCCGAAGGATGTATCTTTCTGGCAGTTTTAGTAAATATAACGAAATTTCAGCGAACTTTTAGTTATAGACTAAAGAACCAGACAAAAAACCTACACGACAAAGCAAAACCTACGCTTTTGCATATATAATGCAGTTTTATTACAACAGATGGCGCCATAGCTCATGCATCGGTAGAGATCTTGTATTATAGTGCAGTGCGTAGACAACGACTGAGTTTTTAACATTAGAGATTAGTCCTGCCCCTACACGCTTGTCTTTCTCAGCCAGTTAATGCGCTGGAGATGTGTGCTTGAAAAATCTAGAACAGAAAGAACTCAGCAGGAAAAACTCTTTTTAAAACTTATACTCTTTTAAAGTTGCTTTTAACTGAGAGAAATGCCGAATTTCGTGTTTTCTGTATGTTTTATCAGCTGCTGCTGTTTTTCATATAGCTTATCAAGAAAACGTAGAATAAATGATCAATACAAATAAAGAACACGGTTGTCTCTTTATTATCCGAATTTTGCATTCAAAAGTTTAATTGTTTTTAGACGAATGTTAAAAAAAAAAAAAAAACTTGGAATACTAATAAGCTAGGAAGGAATAGCAATGTACATCACTACTTGTTGGAACTCGAACACATCCCGTTATGAAAAATTTTCTTCGTGTATTATAAAAGAATAAATGAAATAGTTTTATAAAAAATTAACTTATTTTGGTTCTTTGAAGGGAAAATTCAAACATTGGCAGAAGTAATGAAACGGTGTGTAAAAGAGATATGACGTCATTTCGTTTCCACCTTTTGGCGAGCACTAGCGATATTTCCCCAGACTCCTTGGTTTCAGCAACATCGCCAATCTTATTAGTATCGTAACACTTGAATGAACTGTTATATTTTCCTCCCCCAGATGAAATTTCTGTCTGCTCTGAACAAACGGCACAGAACTGCTGCAAACATAAACTAAGTTGATTGAGAAAATTCGGCAAATTTTAAGTCTTACTTCTTGCTAAAATATTACATGAATGCGCGCTCGTATTTTTTTAAATGCTGTTTAAATTTATCACAGCAATATATTTTCCTAAATCCCTCTCAGAAAGCAATTTTTTTTTTCGTTCAGTAGAATCTCAAAAATTCGAACTAATATGGCCGAATCATAAACCATGCCAATTTTGCCGAAACGAGAAAGGTCCCAAATTCATGTCATTGATACAACGCGTGGGTTTTTCCGTTTTTCTTTTTTTTATTTGAAAAATAAAATATTCCCGACCATCGGTCTGGTTTTTCCGAAGTCCAAACTTTTGCGAACCGAATTTGTAAGAATCTACTTGAGTAGTTACTTTTAAAAAACTACTGTAAACACAATTATTTCATCCCACAGTATTGTATTAAACATTAACAACTTTAGTAACCTGAAAAATTCACTGAGAGGGATTTGAGATTTATTTCAACCGTCTACTAAACGTGCTTGAATTATAAGCAGTTGAAGATATTAAAATTGTACATTGGGAGGTGTTCCGCGAGGAAACTGAAAAACTTCTATGAAATCAACAGGTCAGACCATTTTCTAAGATTTCTTCCTTATCTCCACTTTCGGATATGACT
This sequence comes from Uloborus diversus, assembly GCF_026930045.1. NCBI lineage: Eukaryota > Metazoa > Arthropoda > Arachnida > Araneae > Uloboridae > Uloborus > Uloborus diversus. The sequence continues at coordinate 16,466,658 of NC_072733.1, read as the reverse complement.
GATGTTTTTCTTGTTAGAGGACGTCTCTTTGACTGAAAATGAAAAACACACAGCCTTACTTCCCAAATCGAAGTTTGAGGAACTAGTTATTTCCGATTTACATCCTCGCGTATTTCATTCGGGTGTATCAACAACTTCAGCTCCACAGCATAAAAAATTCTGAATAGCAAAAGGAAGACAATCTGTGAAAACAGGTATTTCTACTTGTTTAATATGCAAAAAATCTATATATATAAAAATGAATGTTTGTCTGTATGTCATCCATGAACTCAGAAACTACCCGGCAGATTTGGCTGAAACTTTCACCGTTTGTTATTTTTGGTACTGGGAATGTTTATAGACCAGTTCGAAAAAAAATCCGATCGATAGTTCCTTTTTCATTCCAATTTAAGTCACAATCCATTGAATAAATACGAATAAAATTATCGGATGCAGAAATTAATTCGCGTGAAAGATTTCATTGATGAGAAGTTAAAAAAAAATAGAAAAAGGGTTTTTCGCCCTCATCGTTATAAGAACTCTTTCAAAATAAATAAATAAATAAATAAAATAAAAATTCGTTAATTTGTTTATTTATTTTTTTCGCTCTAAGTTTCGAAAATACTAAATATTTGCAATCCAATAGGAATGTCGATTGGACTCGTAGAAAGGTGAAGGAGGATTATACAGAACAAAATATAAAGAAATCACTAAAGGTTTAGACTATTGTATAAGTAATGACACAGTAAACTGATGAAACAAGTAGAAGTCATAATCAACATTTAGAAAAAAAATATAAAATATTAAATTTCACTTATATTCGACAAGTTTTAAGGTTCAAAGCTACTACCAGTATTTTATTTTCCTGTTTTAGCACTGTTATATAAAACCATGTATTCCGATTGCATCAGAGAGTCTTAGTGCTGGTTAGTGTCGACGAGGTTTAGTCCATTGTTTTCCAATGGCGAAATTTCAGCCCGCAAATTAAATCGACGGTAATATTGTCTGTCATCCTGCGTATGCCGACATATAAGTTGAACCGATCATAGTTTACAGTGAAAATCACAAAAACATTCTAGGATGAATTTTATCGTCCGTTTACTCGCGCCTGATCAGGTTGCTGCGATTCTTTTTGCTTGATTTCCAGATTTGATTCATTCAAGGGGAGGAAATGCTTCTGACAAAACATCAAAATAACAATTTTCGTGTAATCTTTGCTGCCTCCCGAAGGATGTATCTCTCTGACAGTTTTAGTAAATATAACGAAATTTCAGCGAAGTGAAAATTCAGACTTTTAGTTATAGACTAAAGAACCAGACAAAAAACCTACATGTCAAAGCAAAACATAAGCTTTTGCATATATAATGCAGTTGTATTACAACAGATGGCGCTATAGCACATGCATTGGTAGAGATCCTGTATATAGCGCTTAGAAGGAAAAGTGTGCCGAATAGCGTAGAGACTGAATCTGGCAACAGTTCCGTGTTCCAGCAAGGGGAAAAATTAGAGTGGCAGAATACACAACATTATATTGAGTTCGAGTCGACCTTTGTTTATGTTTCTAAAATAGAGAAATCTTATTCATCGTATGGTTGCACAAACAGAGCAACCGCATTCAATCAAACTCAGATGTGTAATTATTTTCTACTGATTTTTAATTTACTCTTGATTAAATTTTTAGTTAAATATGTATTTTTTAATATATATAGAAAAAACGAATTATCTGATTAACATCTAACTTAGGCATTTTAATTTGTTAGTATAGAATACTATAATTAAATAAATTAATTTTCCAAAATTCTATTTAATATAAAAAAATCCGCTTTAAATGAATAAAATCCGACTCTTTATGCAAAAAAAAATCCTTCTTTTTTTATCAACCCTGTTATGCAGTAAGATCCAGCAATTTAAACAATATTTAACAATCTGTTTCATAAAATATGTAGAATTTTTTGTTGTTCTTCAGTACTGATTAAAATTCCCCAATTTATCTGTTGAAAATCACTGTATTCCGTCAGTGCATTATCATTTAATACATCATTCATTAAAACTTTTTATACAGTTTAACCTCAAATTATTTGAGAGAAAAACAAAATTCCCAGCAGATTCCATCGTTTATTTCCACGTGATATTGCATTTGAGGAAAAATATCAGCAATTTAAAACGCAGTAAAAAACATTTATCGTCCCTTAAATTTAATTACGTTTCATAACGAAAAAACAAAAAAAGCTACCGTTCTTGCCACTCTTATCTCTCTCAAACCGGTCTCTGTGCTTCGTCATGGTGGCCAATGGACGCAGTGTACGAGTGGTGCAAAAAGCGTAGCGGAGTCAAATCTGCGGAAAATCCGGATGGCGCTGCTCCCTTCGAGCACGCTATGATTCTCAATCACAGTCGTTTTACAGGGTATCTTGAAAAAGACTGACTGTTTTCAAAAATTTATAACAGGAAAACGGTAAATGATAAAATAAATAAATGAATAAATCTTGCAGAAAATTTATGTGGTGGGCGGTAAATTCTCCCCCCCCCCCCGAGATCCAAATTTTAAATTTTCCTGTAGATGGCGCTGCAGATAGTAAGCCCGTCAATCAAAACAAAAGATAGAAAATTACATCATAATTTTTCGAAAGTAATGAACGAAGAAATAACACAATCGTCGGCTGTAATCCCATGTCGCAATCGGAGGAAAAATCGCTGGATTTCAATTTTTCTCTTTTGATTTACAGGTTTACTATGTGCTACGCATTTGTTGAAACATTTTTGAACTAAAATTTGGATCTCTGAGGGACAAAATTTAGCGCCCACCACATGAATTTTCTGCAAGATTTTTTTTTAACCATTAACCGTTCTCCTGCCATAAATTTTTGAAAACTGTCAGTATTTTTCTCGAGCATTTTTCTCAGTGCGAGTAGCGGTTTTTGACAACATTGAAGTTAACGTTTCAATTTCAATGGGCGAGTCTGTGCGACCCGCGTTCTAGTACGTCCCATCATTTAAGGTGAAAAGACAATGATAACTTCTCATTTCTCCTAGCTGCTGAGCAGGAGAAACGAACAGGAATAGAAAAAAAGTGCGAGCATCAAAATAACTTTTAATGCTTTTGAGACTTATTATTCTTCAATTGCGCTATATACTGGTAGATATGATCTATGCCAAAATGCTATCGGTAGATTCTCAGAGGTAATAAGGAAAACGTTACAATTAGCATCACTTAAACATTTTCTACGAGATCCCCCCCCCCCCCCTTGTTATCACTTATTTGATTCAGCATCCTTATTTATCTTTGCATACAAAATTTTTTATGCTATAGCTCCAGCCGTTGCTTCAAAATTCGATTGAGAAAAATCTCGTAATGTTGAAAAGATATTTTTCATACTTCTGCATCGAATATCTAAACCTAAACCACTTTGGGAACGGGAAATAATGTTTCTTTTTTTTTTTTTTCAAAGTATGAGTCAACCCAACTATAAAAACGTCATTTACAACACAGTAGAAGACCGTTATAACGCACAGTCGGGACCAGAGCTTTTGCGTTATACAGGTTTTGACGTTATATAGAGCAGTTCACAAATTTTAAAATTAATGTTTAGAATATTAGCACTTCAGAATGAGTTTTATCTGCAATGAGTATTAAAGTGCTATTATTATTTAGTCATTCATAAATGAATATGTTTCACAAGCGAATCATCCCGCACTTCTGCTAGCTTCATGGCTTGCATGACATCTGCATTTTCATGAGCCATCCGGAATTTTCTGCTATGTGTAAGTATTAATTTTCATTTAAAAGCTTTGAATTAAGATGGGAAGATGAAAAGCTGTTTCAAAATTTAATTTTGCTATTAATTTTTATGATTGCGAAGCAAAACAGAGAGATTTTTTAAACTTCAAAACCTATTGTTTACTTCCGAAAAGTTGTGCGGTTTATAAAGAATTGCGTTACATAGGCCAGCGTATAAAGGTATTCTAATGTATTAAAAATTAAATTTGGAATTTTTCATGAATTATGAAATTAATATCTGAAAAAAAATTGACCTGGAACCATATTATAGTTTAATGGAAAACAATTTAGTATAGATTTTGTAAAGTTATCTAAAATTTGAGCTCAAAATATGCAGTACTTTATATATTATAATAAAAAATCAATTTTTCTTTCGTTTGAAGGTCTCAGTAAATTGTGGTTTAAATGTAAAAAAGGAGGAAAATTGGTCATGGAAGAACGTATAACAGCTTTTAACTCTTCACAATTGCACAACACACATTCCTGGTTTGGGGGGGGGTGTAAGAGGTGCGTGTCTTGATAAGGGAGGAAATAGGAAAACTTTAAATTCAAAGACTCCGCAACGCTTCAAATTTTTTTCGCATATAAATTGTGTTGACATCATAAAAGAGGCAAACGCAGTCCCCTACATTCCTAATGCAGATAAACTTAACACAGCAACTTCTTGTGAAATACACCGCCAGCTCAGTCATTTCCAGACGAAGACTGCAGTTTCGTGCTTATTTGCACTCATCAGCCCGGCATAGGAAAGTGACTGAGCTGGAGATGGAAAACTTCTTAAGGAAGCCAAGAGCTGCTTTTTGCTTTAGCCCTGGCTAATGGACGGTAATTTACTGAATATACCTTGCCGCGCGTTCAATCTTCGAGTTGAACCGAACCATTGCTTCGGTCACTCGTCTGGTCTGCTAATTCTATATTAGCTACCAGTTTGTTTGAGATTGTGATGCCAGCTCTCGCTGAGAACGGACGTCCCTGAGACAGCTCCGTCATGAGCTATAGCAAATCTCGAAGACAACGCGACTCCTCGCCGTATGCAGTGATCGAACCTGGTGATGGGGGCAGTAAGACGTATGGCTGGGGCTTATCGAAAAGGAATGCTTTAATGAACTCTGAAGAAGGAATTACTCCCCAGCCGCTTGCCAATACGCAACCCCGAACTCCAATTCTTCACTACAACTGGACCCGCCTTCCGACTCCCAAGGAAGTGTGGTGAGTGTTGGTTTCTTTATTGATCCAAGTCTCATGCAGAAATACTTAAGTAAAATTAATTTGCTAGAAACCAAACTTAATTCTAACTCTAATTCAATTAATTTTGAGGAATTACTCTATTTCGTGAATAATCTAATCTTTGAATATAAATGTAATATTAATTTGTTAAACCCTAGCGACTTGACGCTACTATTTAGACTATTTGATTTGAAATGTAACGCTATTCAGCTGAAACATTCAACTTCATTAGATACCCAAATTGATCGACTTGATTCATTGCAATCAAAAATTGAAGGTAATAATTCAAAAATGGACTTTATTTTTGATTTCATTTCTAAACCTAAAACTGTTGACTCTACTACAAATACTGAGCCTGTAGTGAAACCCCCATTTACTGATAATGATACTCAAACGGATTGCAGTACTCCAATTCCTGACGAGAATCCTTGTGAAGAAATAACTGCAAACCGTGAACATCCTCCCATTGAAAGAAGTGTTAAGAAGCACAAAGAGAAGAAAAAAGATAAAAGTGTATTTATCCACAAGTCTAATGTGGAAAATATAAACAAAATTGAAGTTGAAAATGAAAAAATTGATTCTGACTCGGTTGCTTCTGTAAGCTCTTCTGGCTATCCAACCGACCCTGAAAATGAAACATTTGCTTCTTCGGAAGCTGCTGACCAATGTGAAGTAAAAACTGAAAACTCATTCAAAGTTGTCAAAAATTCCAGATCTAGGAAAATTAAAGTTCCCCCGATCTGGGTTGATGGTACTCACGACTTTGATAGTCGGTTAAAATTATATTCTGAAGTGGCCGAAATTACTATCACCGGCAAAATTAAAAATGATAAGATAGTGTGTTCTATACCTACTTTTGAGGCGCACAAAAAATTAAAAACATACCTCGATGAAAATTTCGTAGGAAACCATACGCTTAGACTACCTGAAGAAAAACAACTTAAGATTGTTATCCGCGGTCTACCTATTCAAACTGACTTGATATGGATTGCTGATAAATTAGTAATACTAGGATTTGTTTCCCAGCACATAACGCAATTGCGTAAAATTGGACAGAACAAATGTAAACTGCCCCTCTTTCTCATTTACTTGAAAGATCAAGCTGAAAATGAAAAAATTTGGTCACTTGAGAAATTAGGGGATTTTAATATCACCCTTGAATCTCTCAGAAGAAAAGACATTATGCAGTGTTGGAACTGCCAAGAATTCTTCCACTCCTCTTTTAGCTGTGCTCGACCCCCTGTTTGCCTTGTGTGGGCAGGACAGCACAAAACTAAAAATTGCAGAAAACCTTCAAACTTACCACCTGCATGTTTCCACTGCAAGGGCGAACATCTTGCAAATTTTAGAAGTTGACCAAAACGACAAAATCTCATCATCTCCTTGAATCGGAGAAATAAATTTGAAAGATGGTTCAGATGGTTTCGAGGAAGAATATCCAAGAACACCCCTGGCATCTCGGCTGGTGATTTCATCGCCTATGACAAGCTGCAACGAGGTCTAGCCCTGACAGTTAAAAAGATGAACGACTTCGACCTCAACCGCGAGAGAGAAAAAGATCTACGAGCCGAGCTAGCGGACCTCAAAGAGCGCTCCTCTCTCCTCACCAAAGCCCCTCCCATTCCTGCAGCACCGACCAATAGGAAGCCCAGGAAGCGGAAACCAATGGTTTTGATCGACGTCAAGGAACCCAAAACTATCCTAGATAAAATCTGTGCCCAGAAGGACGGGAAAGTCGAAGTAAAATTATCAAAAGATGAAATCCAGATCTTCCCCTCCTCCGATGAATGCCAAGACGGCGTTGTTCAGCTAGCCAAGGAACTCAAACTCCAGTACCATGCCCCCACCATCGGACACTCCCCCCCCCCATACGAGCTGTAATGAAAGGATTGCCAGCCAACTACAAGGTGGAGGATCTCAAGAACGACCTTGCTGATGAAGGATTGGAGCCCATATTCGTCAGGCAATTCTCTAACAGACATGGGCCTCTGCCCATCTTCTGTGTGCATCTCCAGTACTCCCCTGAGAACCTGAAGATTTTCTCCCAGCCAATGAAGATCGGCTACTACATTGTACGTGTGGAAAAGCTGAGAAACCGCCGAGGACCGACCCAATGCTTCCGATGCCAACGGTGGGGCCACACATCCTACACCTGTCATGTGCAGGAAAGGTGTGTGGTCTGCGCTGAAAATCATCGTCTGGCCAACTGCCCCAACCGAGGAAAGCCTGCGGTCTGCGCAAATTGCAAGTCCAGCCATATCGCCAGTTCCAGAGAGTGTCCCCTGCGACCCCCTGAGCCGACGAAAGTTCCCAACCCAAGACCCGGCCGACCAAACTCTCAAAGGACCCTGCGCCCTCCAGACATGGACATCACCGCGCGCCTGCGGAACGCCCTCCGGGAGTTCGAGGCCGCTCTCTCGTGAGTTCGCTCACACCCTTTCTTCCCCCCTTCTCTTAGCCCCCCCTCTCTCTTCCTGGGTGCCGCTCTGTGCACCCTTCACTTTTCTTTTCAGCTCCGCTCCGCGGAGACGCCGATGTTCATCCAGTAACTCCAACGCTGTCTAATGAACCACTCTGATTGATCTTCGGGTAAAAGGGCTTTTGCTCTGCACGCCCGCTACAAATTACGTGCTGCTGCTGCTGCCCAGTCACTTTCAGTTTTTTCGTCATTCTACGTCGAGCGTCCGATCTGATCGGACGTGTTTCTCTCTTGCTCGTTCGTTCCGGATGTTCAAGCAACCTCCGCGGAAGAAGGCGGCCGCTCCCGGGGACAACGGCGTAGAGGCCCTTTTCAGGGCCGGCGGGGTTTTCCTCGTCAACGAAACCGTCCCCCGGTCAAGCGTCCCCGCTTCTCCCAGCTCCCCCGCCTCCACGACCTCCTCACGGAGCAACTCGTCAGGCAAAAAGCGAATGTCTGCAGATCAAGTTCTCGAGAAACACGAATACGACTACAAAGAAGCCAGAAAAGGTCTTGAAGCATGCACAGACCGAGCCGATTTCGAGGCAATATTAAACTATACCGGGAATTTACTAAGCAGTCTGGATAGAACCGATCGAAGAACCTGGACGGCAAGGCACCACAAGATCCGCGAGGAGATTGTCGAAATCAAGGCGGCGGTTTACGCAGGGACCCTCCGTGCTTTCTCTCCTGTTAAAATGGACACCGAAGGCGACGATGAACTCCTGCAAGCTTCTCCTCCTCCCGCTCCAGCTCCTGATCTACCCTTAAGTAATAGGTTCTCTCCCCTACAAGTGGATGGCAACAATGCTCAAGACAATGTCCAAACTTTTCTCCGCACACACCCCACCTCTTAGCCGTAGGCCTTAGGTTCCATCTCAAGGGGGGTCCGCGTAGCGGGACTGAGTGCGGCGGTCGATAGTCGTCTGTGCTACGGACGGGCTTGGTGCTTATTGCGCCGGGGAAGGTCACCATACTGAGTTTCTGCTCAGCTGGGTGTTTACCCCTTAATGTGTGGGTCTTGCTCACCGTGAGATACGGTATATCTCCCAGTGCCTCGTTGGTGTGCCATGACCCCCTGACGATGTCCAAACTGAAGCAAGTGCTGTTCCCTCTCTTCCTACTGCCAACCCTAGTACAGCAAGACCCAGACCGGCTCCCATTACGATCGCCAGTGCTCCCGACCCAGTTAAACTACTCGCTGAACTCGACAAGCTCTGTGCAGGTTCCATTCAAGGGAAAATCTCGGGTGCTGATCTCAAAATCTACCTCTCCCTCACTGATGACGTCGAGCTCGTCGAGAGCTATCTCCGTGACCACCGAATGGAATACCACGGCCGCATCCTTCCCAGCAAAAGGCCTCTCAAGGTTGTCATCAGGGGTCTCCTCTTATCATACCCAACTAACGAAATTCAAGATGATCTTAAAGGACTCGGTTTTGAAGTAACCAAAGTTCTACAAATGAAGACTGGCCCTGAAAGAGAACCTCTTCCCCTCTACCTAGCAGTTCTGAACAAGACCGGCAATGCCGAGGATATCTTCGGAGTCTCCCACATCGGGCAACTTCGCATCTCTGTCGAACTGAATTCAGCAGCTTCTGTTCCTTGATACAACAGTAAAGAGCCTTTCATACCTCTTGCCGAAAGATTAAAAGAAGTCACAGACAGCAGAGGCAGTGGCACGGCTTTTCTTGTAAAAACCACCTTCATACGCCATGTTTTCAACATTAGTGCTGATGCCAGTTGGCAGTTTTCTCTTTTTGGTTTTTCTATTGTTTCTTTAGTATTTACGGTAAAAGTGATTTATGCATCCGATAGGGTAACATCTTGGCTACGACAAAAAAGAAGAAAAAAAAAAAACACTGGGAGCATCATCTAAAATTCACTGGGAAACTCGTGAAAAATATTTTCCAAAGACGCCTCAATAGTGCCAACTAACCCCTGAGTCAGGGTTAGTTGGCACAGGTAGTGGGGTAAGGTGGCATATAATGTGAGGCAGCTCGTCTTTATGTGAGGTGCTGTTAGAAATAATGTTAATGTGCTTGAAATTGAACACTGTATGTGTCAAAAAAGAAAATACATTTTTAAGTACACAAAAAGTACATTAACAAAATGTACAAATCATTAGAAGTCAAAATCGAATCATCCAGTTACATCACATGTCAACTGAAATAAGTGCGGCGTCACTGCTTATCATAATGGGTGGTTATATTTTTTTGATGATTTTATTAGATTTGTACCAGATTATGTCCATGTTTTCAGGCTAACACAAGTTTCCCTTATATTTCTTCGAAGTAGATACTTTAAATTCGCCATTTCCAATTTTCGTAATTTTTAAATGTATTTCACAGCCTCAATTAGACCCCCAACATCAATCTTATGACTCTAAGTTCCTACGACCTTTTTCTAGCTTGAGTTTTTCACACACTTTGCAAAGGCAAAATTCCTTCTTCTTCATTATTATTACTGCCCAAACTCAATCCAAGAGTCCACCAAAACTATTCTTACTCTCTACATATTTAATCTCTAAATCCACCTCTTCATCAGTGGAGCCGAGTACCCATTTCATTTTCTTCGCGTTAAAATGTTGGCATACCCTAACTTATCTGTTGTTGCTAGGTTAGTTGGCATATCCAGTCAGCTTGTGTCAACTAGCCCCCGAGTACGTATGCCAACTAACCCCAACACGGCAAATTTAATAAATATGACGACGAAAACAAATGTTCATCAATTACTGCAGAAATGGATTTATAATCTCTTAGCTTAATGTCCAAAAATACTAAAAACTTGTGAATGTTACCTAGGTGTGAATATGCTACTATACTAAACGACAAATAATGAACAATTAAAATTTTACTTTCTGATACGAAAGTCACGTTTTCAATCCTTCCACTCAAAGCAATGGCTGGTCTCAGCTGGCGTTCTCATGTAAGATAGACGTATCCATGATGATCACGTGATAGGCTCAGTGGCGCTCTGAATCAACTGTGGAGTTTTTTTTTTTTTAATCACAATGCCAACTAACCCCTTGTGTCAACTAACCCCGGTCTCCCCTACAGTAGTTTATATGCATATAAGGACTTCTTAAACCCCCACAACAAAGTACATTCAGATTTTGCTGATGCGTAGAGGTAATTACCTTTCCAACTAAGTTTTAAGCAAATTGCCAGAATATTAAAGCTTTTTCTTTTAATTATGTTGTTTCAGAAAATGACCGTTACATTCTTTTTTTCCAAAATCGAGTTAAAATAACTTTAACAAATCCCAAAATTGTTAATGTATTACTTTAAAGTTTTTGTATTATAACGAGTAGCTCATTTGAGAAAAAAAAAATCATATCCAATACATTCGTTGGCATTGACATTGAGTGGTAAGTTTTGACCTAGAAAGTACTATTTTACATGCGGTGGCGTTCTCTGGATTGTTTCTCACAAATATTTTTTGTTCTCCCCGTCAAAATGCAATGAAACCTAGATGCTTTTCGCCTCAGGAACTCAAATATGCAATAAAATTTAGGTATTCTTGTTTGAAATCTCGAGTATGTGATCATTTTTCTTTGCATACGATCCCTTCACAAAATTTAATTTATATAGTTTTAAAGAAGACTTGAACTTGATCCCATTTCGGATGACAGCCCTCTTTCTTTCTGAGCACAGTGCACAGTAGGGCTGGGCGATATACCGATATACCGTCATATATCGATATGTATCTACTACGGCGATAACGATATTTAGATTTCTATCCGTCCGATACATCGTTCGAAAAGAAAATACGGGACTTAATTACGGAGAAATTAAAATACTGTCTTAAAAATACATAATCTTTCATAGTTCTGTGTGATGAATGAGTTTGAAATTTCAAGATATTTTCTGCATTCTTCAAACAGTTATTTAATTTTTAATTATAGTAAAAGGGAAAAAAATCACAATGCCGCCGAAGGTAAATGTGAGCCCCTTTGTCAGTTTGGTCTCCGGATCCAGGGGCGGCTGAAGTAGTTCTGCCGCCCGAGGCGATATTGAAAAGTGTCGTCCCCCCCCCCCCATTGAGTAATAATAATAATATTATAAAATAATAATATGTTAATAAAAGAAAAATAATAGTAAAGTGTATAAAATCAAAGTGACTTTTTAGTTAAATTCCAAACTGGGTTTTGCATTTTCAAGCTTTGGTACACACATTTAATTATTTTTTCTAACATTAAAGTAATGCATCTTATGGTACTGAAACAGATATTAATATTTTTGAAAGACTTTTAAATCACGAAAATTACCGCCTCCAAAAATAAATTCAATTTCTTGTTAAATTCCGAATTATGTTTTGCATATCCAAGCATTGGTGCACATTCTAAATTGTTTACTTTTTTTTAGCGTTGAAGCAGTGAAGGTCCTTCCAAGGTCCCCCGCTCTCTTTCTGACAAAACAGACATGACCTCTCGTAGGCCCATAAAAGTGAACGTGTATTGGTTAAGAAAGCATCCTAATGCAACAATTAAAAATTAACCAATTGAAGAATCAACACGATCCATAGTTAAAATTGAACATAAACCATTAATATTGCGCTGAATAAAGTATTTAAGATAAATACTAAACAGAATTATTTTTACTTAAAAAAATGAAAAAATAAAAAAATCCTAATAAGAATACTTATGTCGCACATTTATCTCACTAGAGGGAGCGCAACTCATTTTTTTCAGTTCTGCACGAATACAACTTTAATTCCGAAATTAAGAGGAAAAATACTGACGTCCTTCATAATATACGGCACCGTTGAAATGATCTGACGAAATCTCGCTTCGCTGACAACCCCGAATAGAGCGAAACTTAAACTTCCTAATTTCACCACACAAGCGGCACATACGAGTTGTCGGAACTTCTGGGATGCATGCGCGAAAATAGGGTTTTTATGTAAGTTCTACGCATTTACGGATTTGAAGAAGTAATTTTTTTTAGCAAAGCGAATCCTAGCATACTTACGGTTTTACGTTAATTCGGTTGTTCATTGCAGCTCTTTTGTTTCGTATTTTTTGACTTTAGTTTAAGAGTCGTCATCAAATACCGGAATTGAAAAAGGTGAAGAAATTTTCGTTTTCGGTTAAATTGCTTGTGAAATAATGACATTGATGAGATAATTGATTTACCTAAGAAGATGGACTTTGGATTGGATCTGCTGAAGAAAAATTAATTGCATTTTAAAAATCAATATTAAAAAATGTGTGCATAGTTAAAAAACAATAGTCTCAAATGTATTAGGTATATATTGTAATTAACTAAATAACGGTTTTATTAATGCAAGTTCACAGTTTATGTCAGATTTTTGCCAAATATGGCAGAGGAGGTCTTTTGATGCTCAAGAATTCACATTGGGCAGTTTTCGTTCGCAATCGGAACCCTTCTTCCCCTCCCACCGGGGGTTTCCTTTTACGAATCCAGTTTGCGTCGGATCTTTGCCAAATTTGGGCACAGCGGTCTTTGTCGGTCAGGAATTGTCTAAGGGGTTTTCGCCTACGTATGAGGAAAGAGGGGAGGGTGCGAATACACCGCACGAGGGGTTTTCCTTATGCAAATCCAGTTTACGTCGGATTTGGCAAAATTTTGCATAGAGGTCCCTTGATACTCAAGAATTCACATATAGGGCAGTTTTTTGTTCGCAATCGGACCTCCCCTTCCTTCGCACCAGGGGTTTCCTTTTACGAATCCACAGTTTTCGTCGGATCTTTGCCAAATTTGGATCAGCGATTCTTTGATGCTTAGGACTTTTCGTAGGAAGTTTTTCGCCTACCGATGAGATAAGGGGGGGGGGGGGCGAAAATACCCCGACGAGGTTTTCCGTATTACGTCAGATCAGTTCCAGTTTACGTCAGATTTTTGCAAAAAATTTTGCAGACAGGTTCTTTGATGCTCATGAACTCACTTAAGGTAATTTTCGTTCCCAATGGGGTCACCCTCCCTCCCACAGGGATTTCTTTATACATATCCACAGTTTTCGTCGGATCTTTGCCAAATTTGGAATAGCGGTTCTTTGATGGTCAGGATTGTCATGGGTTTTTTTGACTACCTATGAGGAAAGCTGGGGGGGGGGGGGGGGGTGCGAATGCATATCCAGTTTCCGTAGGATTTGTTTCCAAACATGGCGCAGCGGTCCTTTGATGTTCAGGAATTCACATAAGTTATTTTTCATCAAAATGGGCTATATGGGTGTCCTTGGTGGGTTTCGCCAGAAAATCCGGAATGATTACAAAAAAAAAAAAAAAAAAAAAATCCAATGATATCTGAATTTAAATTTTGAATCATAATATTGTGCTTTCTACGCATTGACGAGAAATGTTTGTGTTATTTTTTCCAACTCTTTTTTGAACCTGATTGTTAAACATGTGTCACTAGACGAAACTTTTATTTTCGAGGTATACCGTTCAACGTCGGGTAATGCAGCTAGTGACATAAATTAAAGGTTATTTCACAGTTCTGTGTGCTTAATGGATGAATGGTGTGATAGTTTCCAAAATTTATAGCTGCATTCTTTAAAGGTTTATTATCAGTATTTTACTTAATGTTTCTCAACTAAGAAGTACAAAGTCTTAAAGCAAGAGCTATTAAAGGACTAAAAATAAACTAGTTAAAACGTCAATGCGAAATATAGTTCAAAGTACATTCAAATTATTGAGACTGCTCAAATTGAAAGATTAAACAAAATATGAATTGAATATTTAAAAATTTTTCGTTGCGAAGCACTTTTGTCATGCATTGAGCTATACCATTTGCACGCCCCCCCCCCCCTCTCTTCCATTAAAGTTTTGAATTAGAGAAAAAATTGTATTTATTTTGTATTATTATGTTTGGAAATATTTTTGTTGTTTATCGATTTAATATGCTTTGAACTATAACCTTTGAACCTCCCCCCCCCCCGTCAAGAATATATCGATATTTGGACAGCGATATACCTCGGTGATAAATTCTCGCATCGCCCCAGTCCTATCCTAGTATACAAAACTGAAATTAAGTGGCTTCGTTTCCTTTTCGGCGACTACCTCTGCTCCTTGCTGCGCTGAGGAAGTATACTTGATGTATTTTAAGAAAAAAACATTCGACGGCTACCTCTTTTAAAACTTATATCACTGCAGGGTTGCTCCGAACTGGTAGATATGATGTAAGTCGAATTTCGTGTTTTCAGCAAGCAAACACCAGCAGTTCTGAGCTCTCTGCTGTGTTTCTCGTAGAGCTTATTAAGAAAACGTAGAGTAAAAGATCAGTACAAATAAAGGAGAACACGGTTGTCTTTTTTATTAATTGAATTTTACATTCAAAATTAGACTTGTTTTAAGAAGAATGTTTTGACAATAAACTTGGATACTAATAAACAAGGAAGGAACATCAATGTAGATCACAGCCTGTTGGAACTCGAACACATCGCAATGAAAAATTTTCTTCGTGCATTACAAAAGAATAAAATTAAATAGTTTTATAAAAATTAACTTCTTTGGTTCTTTGAGGGGAAAATTATAACGTAAAACAAAAGTAATGAAACGTTTGTAAACAATATGACGTCATTTCTTGCGCACCATTTGGCAAGCACTAGCGATATTTTCCCAGAACCCTTGGTTAGTGCCACTTCGCCAATCCTAGTATCGTAACAGTTGCACGAACTGTTATAACTTCGTCCCCAAGGTGATTTTTCTGTGCTGCTCTATGGACACACGGCAAAGAACTGTTGTAAACTTAACAATGTTGTTGGTTGGGGGGGGGGGGGGTCGAGGTGTCCACAGGAAGTCCCCTTCCGCCCACAGCCGAATAGTAATGGTTAGATGGTTTTATCCGGTATACGTTACGAGCCTGCGCTGTTTAGGGCAAAAAAATGATTTTAAATTTATCTGGAAATTAAAGCTGGATCCGAAAAAAGAGAGAAAGAGCGAGAAAATCTCTACATAGTATAAAATGAAGTCTCCAAAAAGCGTCTGTTTGTTTGAACTCGCAAAACTCGAGAACTACCCGGCCGATTTTGCTGAAATTTTCACAGTTTGTTCCTTTAAGTCCTGAGGAGGTTTGCAGACCAGTTCGTTAACAATTCGATGAATAGTTATTTTTTTATTCCAATTTAGGCCCAATTTTCACATAAATTCCCGAGATATGGAATGAAAAATTACTCGCAAATAGTAATATTAAATATCGTTGGAAAGGGAAGAATTTTCCGCGTTCTACGCAATTTGTTCCAATGCCTTAACTTAATTGCGGCGGGAGGTTTTTTACGTTTTTAGCTCGAATTTTTTTAGTCTTAGCTGAAATTTAGCACTACTTTCTTCATTAAATCCGTTAATAAAAAGTGAAGGAATTATCCCGCAGTTTTTTTTTTTTTTTTTTTTTTTGACAGCGTTGGAAAGAGCTGTTTTTTTTACTCCAGATCTAACTCGACCTAAGGTCACAAGTTTAACCCTCTATCTCCATTAGAAAAAAAAGTTACAAGCGATTAAAATGAAGTTCAAAAATCTGTTTTCTATTCAAGTAGTTTAACCATTTTATTTTGCGTTATCCACGGTAAAGCTTTTTGAATTCATTGCTTATTTCCATCTTTCCTCATTTTCAATTCTTAAACTTATTTTATTTTGTGTTTCCATGGTTACGCATTTTAAATCCATCTTTCTCATTTTATTTTAATTTCTTGAAAATATTTAGTATCTGTCGTCATTGTTTGGCGAGAAAATTTTGCATGATGGTTTTTTTTTTTCTTTCATTTAATCCTGGTTATTGAAGATACTTCACTTGACACAATATTTTCTTTCAAGGTAGACGGGCAAAGCCGGGCAATGCAGCTAGTAAAGATATAAGTTGAAACGGGATTTTTTTTTTCTGAACATTTTTCGAATGGCGCGAGAACCCAGAAGCGCGGGGCCAGTAGAATTTGCTACTTCTGCTCTATGGCTTAATCCAGCGTGTGCTTTTTTTCATTTTTCATTTTTTATAAGCACCAAACGAATTCATAATTTACAATTAGCTTCTGTCAGTGAATTTCTCTTCAAGGCTTTTTACACAACGAATTATGTCTTGATTGTGAGCCATTCTGCTAACAGTGATACAGTAATTTGTACTCATAAAACCTCAACTACTATGACCCCTTCCCAGAGAGTAAATCTTGACTACGCGAACGATTTCAACAGTTCTAAAAAAACGGGGTTCTACGTACACTGTAAAAATATTCCGAAACGTTACTGAGTATTTCCGTGTAACGTGTCGGGATTTCAATGGTTTTTATCTGTTTCTGGAAAAATCAAATATCATTGTGAAAAAGTTTCCTGAATTGCTACAAGTTGCACGAATGCATACTTCTCACTGGTGTATAAAAATATTTTTAGCTCCCAGTTTAAAGATTAACTTTGCGTATTTATAAAGTGAATCGGCTTCAGGGTACTTACCGTCCGTCCATGCTGACTTCGCTTCAAGCGGGAGCAAATAAGTATGGACTACGTTACTTTGCAAGCGAGTAAAGTTCCCGATATCTGTTTATATTTCTTGCTTAGCTATGGCGTGTTTGCGGTACTGCTTATGGAACTTTCTTAATAAATCAGGAAGGGGCCACGCAGTTATATTATACTTTCCAAAGTTTACTCTAGGTTCCAGAGACACGACTGGCTTCAAACGAGAAGATTTCTGAATTTATTAAGGAGGTTTCCGAGAATATTTCGGGAAGGTCACTGAACTTTAGCGGAAAACCATCCTGGTTTTCGCAAGATATGTTACTGGCAGAAATTGGGCACATCAGCTGCCCATTATTTTCAGGAACGTTTCTGAATCGTTTTAGAAAAAATGTCTCTGACTTAACTAAAATGATCTTTTTTTTCATCAATAACATTAAAAAAGTTCTCTAAAATTTATATCTTATTAAAATGACTACAAATATAGTTGTTTGATAAGGATATACTGCGTACATTTATCGTTTGAGTGCTGAAGAATTTTCTCCCGATTTGTCTAAAAATATGAAATAAAATGTATAGTTATTTTATTTTGGGACATAATAGAAACGCCCACAGTTAACTCTAATCTTTACTAATAATAAAGCTGAAAGTCTCTCTGTCCGGATCTCTCCCTGTCTGTCAGGATCTCTGACGCGCATAGCGCCTAGACCGTTCGGCCGATTTTCATGAAATTCGGCACGAAGTTAGTTTGTAGCATGGGGGTGTGCACCTCAAAGCGATTTTTCGCAAATTCGATGTGGTTCTTTTCTATTTCAATTTTAAGAAAAAGTTATCATAAGATGGACGAGTAAATTACGAAATTATCATAATGTGGAACCGTAACATGGGCACAAGCCAATTGACGAGATACGGAATATCATAAACGTTGAACCGTAACATGGGTACAAGCCAACTGGCAAGAAATTTCACCATACATTATTTGTAAATATACAGGCGAACCAAAAGACCTTTTAATTTTTCTATTAAGAGCAAAGCCGTGCGGGGTACCACCAGTTATTACATAAACGGTAAAATTTCAACAACAAAAATTTTTTTTATGCTCACTTATAACAAGACTGTGGCGACGAGAGAACGGAAGTGAAGAGAAAAAGACTTGTGGCGACCGAGCGAATTGAAGTGAAGTGAGATTGATGGAACAGAGGATATAACAAGATATTGTAAATACGTGAAGTACTATTTTCTGTTGATGAAGTGTTGATAAATAAATAAAGTAATATATTCCTTCATTGGTGAACCGGGACGTGATAAACTATGGATGACCAGGAACTATTTGTATTGAGATACTTCGAAAAAGAAAGGTTTTTAGAATTTTTTATTGCATTTTACAACCTGACGAAGTTTCTAAACGCAATTCGTCGCATACACTTGTCGGAATTTTCCAGGTACTGCAGTAAAATATGTTTCTGCAAATCAGGTACTTGTCGATTAGTTGGAAATGGAAATGATTTTTCAAAATTATTTTCACCAGAACCTGCACAAGCAGACTGTAGCAGTATTTACAAAATACATATATCTTTTTTCTTCATTGAGCTATTTCAAGGGAACAACTTACCCACAGAACTTATAGCCCCGCCCTCCCTACACCAACGCGATTCCGTAAACGTTCCAACAAATTTAACGAAATTCTTTGGAAGTAGATGCAACTAGGACAACCTCCTCCAAACCTCCTACAACTTTCAGTTTCTCTTCATCTTCTTTAATAATAATAAAGCTGAAAGTCTTTCTGTCCGGAGGATGTCTGGATGTCTGTGACGCGCATAGCGCCTAGACCGTTCGGCCAATTTTCATGAAATTTGGCACAAAGTTAGTTTGTAGCATGGGGCTGTGCGCCTCGAAGCGAGTTTTCAAAAATTCGATGTGGTTATTTTTTTATTCCAATTAAAAAAAAAAAACTGTCATAAATTACGAAATTATCATAAGGTGGAACCGTAACATGGGCACAAGCCAATTGGCGAGATACGGAATTATCATAACGTGGAACTGTTACGTCGGTAGAAGTCAATTGGCGAGAAAATTCACCATACATTATTTGTAAATATACAGGCAAACCAAAAGACCTTTAATTTTTCTATTACGGGCGAAGCCGTGCGGTGCCACTAGTCCATAATAAAAACTTGCAAACTGAATCCCGATAAATTGAGTTTGTAATCGCTTTCTTCGTCCGTTGCTGAGATTCCAGTTACTGCAAGGGCGACAGTCGGCGCAAAAAAATTGACTCCTAAAAACGAACTCTCGTCTAGAGAGATATTTTTAGAACAGTAATAAAAAACAGAACTGGGATATTCCGAGCGAAGTGTTCTCATAGAACATGGCGTTAGTTTCATGAATAGCAAGATATTAATAATTAGTGTACCGTAATTAAAATATTGTGCTGTCTTCCTCTAGTGTTCCTAACATGTAACGATTATTATCGTCTGCGGCAGTATTCTACTGCGGAGAATCCTTAATGCAAACAAGCCTAACAGGTCAGCGACTTTATTGTTCTTATCTAGTTAAAATTAGAATTGCTTTAATCAGCATAGTCTAACTTAGAAGGTCGTGTTTGAAAAACCAGTTTTTTTTTTCTTGTGTTTCTCATGTTTAGAGTTTTACCTTTATCCTCTTTACAGTCGACTCCCGCTACAACGCGATCCGACTTACGCGAAATGGCTATAACGCGAGTTTTTCAGGAGCAACTAATTTTAGAGCTAAAGCGAATTTCTCGCTCTTCACACGAAAATATTTGGAAAGGAATCAAGATGCTAATTTTCGGCTTTGTCATTATTGACTTCGTGAATGTGGTTTTTCATTTATTTATTCTAAATATGAAAGGTGATGAAATATTGTAGCACCTGGGAACGCTGTTTCATCTAAAGTTTGAAAATGGAAACAAAAAGCAAAAGTTAGCGACAATTAAAGGAAAGTTAAAGATTCTTGATACGCTTGAACAATTAGAAAGTGGGTCGAAGGTAGCGCGACAATTAGATATGAGTGAATCTTCCATACGTATAATTGAAAGTCAAGAGAAAGCAATCCGTAAGTCCAGACTTTAGTTTAAATATGAAGCTCGCAGAGTAGCGTTTAAGCAAAATGCAAACAATATGAAATTGAGATCTGCTCTTGTAAAATATATATTAGAATGACAATCTCATATATTGCGCAGCATAAATCATCTTCAAATTTTAAGTTATAAATGTAACTTATATCTACTGTATAATACTTTTACAGTGCAGTGCAGTGTTATCTACTGTATAATACTGTTACAGTGCAGCGACTGATAATGCATTTTTTTCAAAAATACGGTAAATTTCAGCTCTTTATTAAAGAAACGGTAATATATAATTAAAAAGGGTCTATAATAGTTTAAAGGGTGTTTAAAAATGTCCAAAATGATTGGGTATGTTAATAAATAAAGTCAATTTTCACAACACTTTTCCACAACGCGAAATTTCGACTTACGCGATTAGTCTTGGAACGCATCCCTCGCGTAAGTCGGGATCTGACTGTATTTATTTATCATTCTTTTTCAAATCTATTTGACGGATTTTTCCAATAGTTTATGCTGAGCGTCGTTTTATGGAGATCGTCATTTTTAGGTTAGGAGACAGGTTGTTATTGTGATTTTTTAAAATAAAAACCTTAAGAGTAATGAAAATTACAATTATTAGTATTACATAAAAATTAAAATTACGTAAGGAAAAATGCATAAAAATACTTTATGTAAGTGAAAATTACATAAAGTATTCATTATTAGTGTTCATAAAATAGTACTTGATAAATTCTTAGCTAATGTCGAACTGTGAAAGTTTGAGGAGTTATAAAGACACCTGCTACCACAAGGTACGCAGAACCACCTGTGTTGCTTCTTGAGCAGAACTATTGAAGCTGCTTGATAAAACATTACCTAATGCTTGGAACTGCTCTCTAATAGAATATGTCAAAATATATTTAAAAATCGTGTCCTAAAGTTTGACAGAGAACGTTGTATCCTTTCCTACATTTGGGCCAAAGAAGGACCCTAGGGCCAAAGTAGCGCGCTAAGTAGCGCACGGCAACTGTTAATTTTCTCGAGTATTTTTCTCAGTGCGAGTAGCGGTTTTTGACAACACTGAATTTAACATTTCAATGGGCGAGTCTGTGCGACTCGCGTTCTTATTCGTCCCGTCATGTAAGGTGACAATACGATAATAATTACTCATTTCTCCTAGCTGATGAGCAGGAGAAACGAACACGAATAGAACAACCAGCCTACTATGAAACAACAAGATTTAATGCTTTTCAGACTTATTATTCTTCAATTGCGCTATATACTGGTAGATATGCTATATGCCAAAATGTTATCGGTAGGTTCTCAGAGGTAATAAGGAAAACGTTACAATTCGCACCTTAAACATTTTCTATGAGATCCCTCCCCCCTATTATCACATATTAGGGATCAGCATCATTATTTAACCATGAATACAAAAATTTGTATGCTATAGCTCCAGCCGTTGCTTCAAAATTCGATTGAGAAAAATCTCGTACTGTTGAAAAGAGATTTTTTTTTTGATACTTTTGCATGGAATATCTAAACCATCTTGGGAACGGGAAATAATGTTTTTTTTTTTTTTTTTTTTTTTTTTGAGCAATCACGATTGCTTATTGTTCTCACTTGACCGTTATTGGCGTTGTGGTTCCTTTTTCAGCTTGGACCAGGGGCCTCTGCAGCACCATCGCCAACCGGCCTCTGCAATCGCGTCGGAATCCGCTTTTGGAGGCGTCCATGTCTTGAACACACACATGCTCACACACATGCACACACACACCTATGTGCATACACACAGGTGCTAACCACACACACAAACCTACACATGCATTCACGCGCGCTTACGCACACACACACACATACAACTATACACACGTAACCGCCCAGGACGAGGGCCAAGCTTGGGGGCACATTAGGCGTTTCTAGAGGTAATAACTCCAAGGAGTAGGGTCCTGTTGCAACTCGTGATTGCGAAATGCATAATTTGAATTCATAATGAGTGAATTCAGAGTAATTTCTTTTTTTTTTTTTAAAGTATGAATTTGCCCAATAATAAAAACGTCATTTACACTACAGTTGATTATGAAGCACAAAGCACACACACGAGCGGCTAACAACAGTAAACGTTTTGAAACTTATGATTCTTCAATCGTGATAAACACTGGTAGATATGATATTTGCCCAAAAATTTTATCGGTATGATGTCAGTTGGTTTTTCAATTCCGCGCTGAATTCAGTCCCACGGGATTTAAGGGTTCTAAGGAGCCACTCCCGCAGGATCCCGGGATGCTACGGGATTGACTTTATTCTTTTGAAAACTAAATTTTAATGTCAAATAGAAAGAGTTACGCTTTTTAAGAAAGACTGTTTTAATTACTTGAATTAGTAGTCATCTGGAATTCCGTGCACCAATTGTAGAGCACAACAAAGTCAGATCCAAATTAGCTATTATCGTTTGGTAAGCATAAATGTGCCGCTCGAATGGGATGGGCAAGGATTTTTACTCTAAAAAAATGTGCTGTATAAAAACACGTGCTGTGGCTCCACTGCAATTGTTTTAACTGAAATCAAATAATTGCGGACATTTACAAAAAAAAATCCCCACTAACTTCTTCACCTTCTGAAATATACTTTTTATTTCTTATGCTCGGAATTTGCTCAAGAATTGTAAATTTCTGACAAAAGCGATGTTCGTTGGATGTGTGTTTTGCTGTTTGCTGCTCCAATTTAACTTTATTGTTGCTTCATTAACGTTAGTCATTATATCATTGAATTTGATTCATTACAGCAAGGGGTGAAAGCTACATGGTTTCACCAAGTCGCAGTCCCTGTAAAAGTTTTTGGACAGCTTCGCTAATTTTACTTCTCACTTACTTCAAAAAGACATTCAAAAATATGAGCAGCTTAACTGACTGACTGTCATTCGAGTCATCCTGTGTTTCTTACCAGTTTCGGTCGCCCCTTTCAAAGTCGTTCTGAATATATGTCAGGTTTTTCATTTGCTTTCTTCGTCGGAGTACACTTTTTGTAAGTTAAAGGTTTTGAGATTGCATTCAGGGTACTCCAGCGGGCTTTGGAATCTGTAATGCCCATTAATGCCAATAATGTACTAATTCCTCTATTGTTTTTAAAGCTTAATTTATTGGATTTTAAATTTTTGTGATGGTTTTCGAAATTGCTTATAAATTTTAAGCTTTTTCTCAATTGCTGAACGTATGAAAACTGCAATCTCGAAAGTTAATACCATTACCAATTCATTTTTAGGAAAATGTACTACATTTTTATTGCATTCTTAAATGGTAAATCCACCGTTCATCATATCAGACAAAGTTTTTCTTACTCTTCTTGCAGATATACGAGAAAGGTGATTCAAACTTCAGATGATGTTTGTGAAAATAGCCGTTTTATGAGCGGCAAAAGCTGGAAAACGCCTGCATGGAAAAAAAATTGAGGGATTGGAAATCCTGCGGGAATGAGAGAAAAGACCCGCGGGATCAATCCCGCTAAAAGACCTGTTGGATCCCGCGGGACTCGGGATCGGTATTGGAAACCCTAGTTCTCAAAGGTTATAATGGAAATGTTAGAATTAGCATAACTTTAAAATCTTCTATGAGACCCTATCCCCTCCCTTTTTTTTAATACATATTTGGAGTCAGCATCATCATTTAACTTTGCATACAAAATTTTGTTTCATTTGCTCCAACCTTTGCTTCCAAATTTGATTGAGAAAAATCTCGTAATGTTAAAAAGATTTTTGATACTTTTGCACCAAATATCTAAACTATCTTGGGTACGGGAAATAATACTTTTTTATTGCGAAGTATGAATGAACCCATCAATAAAAACGTCGTTCTCTATATTAAAAATAAAATTTTGAATTTTTAAGGAATTATGAAATGAAAATTTGAAACAAATGTGACCTAGAACCATATCATATTTTAATGGGAAAACAATCTAGAAGAGATTTTGTACAGGTATCTAAAATTTGCAGTAGCTTTTGTGCTATGCTAAAGAATCAATTTTTCTTCCGTTTGAGGGTTTCTGTGAATGCTGATTTGAATGTAAAAAAAAGGAAAATTAGTGACAGAAAGAATGTATAATCACTTTTACACAACAGTCACATGTTCCTGGAGGGATCGGAGGTGAAACGACGCGAAACTTTCAATGCAAAGACTTCCAACTTTAGTCTCATATAAAGTGTGTTGACATTTTAAAAGAGACAAACTCAGTCCCCAGCAGATCCTAATGCAGACAAACTTAGCACAGCTGCTTTCTGTCTCTTTAAATCCAACTGTACAGAGCCCTCTGTACTGTTTCTTGAGACAATGGAAAAAAGAGTCCTCTATATCTCATGCTAAAGATTAAAAGATGTCACAGATTGTTAGAGGCAGCGGCACGGATTTACGTGTAAAAACAACCTCCAAGGCCATGGTTTCAACATTATTGCTGATCCCAGTACAGTAGTTTATACGCATTTTACCTGACGAACTGACGAAAGGCCTGCTTTAACCATGGACTGCCCTGAATTGAATTGGGAAAGAGAGCAGGAAGTCCTAATTAAAGGTCTAAATTTCAAGTGTGCCTTGCAGCTAATGAGAACTAGAACTGTTTTTTCTGTATTTCTGCAAAATATTATAAATTTTGAATAGTTGCAAAATGAAGAATAACAAAAAACTTTGTTATTTTCCTTTTCTGACATTAGGAATTTAAAAAAAAAACCTTCTGTTTTACGGTACAAAACATTTCGGGTTTCGGGGGGGGGGGACCGTCAGGCCCCCCTCTGGATACGGCCCTGGGCAAACCTAAAATTCGATAATTTCATAAAAATGTAGACGTGTGTTCTTACGACTTTCTTTTTCAAATTTAATAGCTGTAAGATCCATGTAAGTAAAACAGAAAATTTATATGTTCTTTATATGTGTGTATGAATATTCCCAATACAATTCCACACTTTACGTCGGATCTCGACCAAATTTGGCAGAGAGGTACGTCTGCACCCGAGAGGATCGTAAAAGGAGGGGGGGGGGAGTTCAATCGCCAAAAAGTTATTGAACCGTTCTAATTTTAATTTTAGAACTCGAAAATTGCAATAAATAATTCCTCTTTTGAAAATCAATCGTAATGTCATATAATTCAATTATCTACAGCGTGATCAGCAAATAAGCCCTGATTTCAAAACCAAATATCTCTACGACAAAGATCGATGGAATTATGCGGTAAACTGTACGTCAATTAGCAAAACTGTAAAAACGGTGCACAAAAAGTTAGAAAATTTAGTTACGAGAATCATCAACAGATGGCGCACTGCACTAAAAACTCTTTCTCTGAAAGGAGTCTAAAAAAAAAAAAAGAAATGCAGTCTTTACAATCAAAATACAATATTTTCAAAGGGTTAACCTTTCGAAGCAACGGCGGGGTGTAAACTAACAATGAAATTTGATATGACGTCTTGCAATATCTCAACGGAAATAGAATCACATGCAACACCAATCAACCATTCAAGCTCATCTAGAGTTATGGGATTGTTTCCACGGACACTGTATTTCAATACGCCCCACAGAAAGAAGTCACAATTAGTCAGATCGGGAGAATATTGAGAACAATCTATTCCTGAGTCAGCAAAACAAGTCGATACCTGGTCAATCCTCCAACGCTAGTTGATTGCTGACAAACTGTTCCAAAAGTTTACCGTAACGTTCAATAGAACATTGGTTTTGAAAACTGCGACGTGTTGTCTTAGGACTGTGCTGTCATCGGTGGAATTCCAGTACCAAAAACACACGTTCTTCAATGGAATACATTACTTTACTTTCTACGCTAGCCTCTTTTCCCTATCCAACAGTCGTACTGATCGCTTTATACTTTACCCTTTTACCAATTACTTTATACAAAGCCCATTTTAAAGACTCTTGATAGGTCATTGTGAGTGAGGCGCCATCTTTTGACGATTTTCGCAATTAAATTTCCTGAACATGAGTGCACGATTTTTACAGTTTTGCTAATGAACATAAAGTTTACCGCATAATTCTATCGATCTTTGTTGTAGAGATATTTAATTTGGAAATCAGGGCTTATTCGCTGATCACCTTGTAGCATTAAATGTTATTCTTATCAGTCTTATGGCCACAATGAAAATGTAGTTCCATCAAGAATTAATAAAGATAGAATTCAGCATCGTGGAAATGGTTGCTTAGAGCTACGAACTACGTAATTTGCCTTAATTTCTGACGTTTAGTAATGCTTCTTGAATTCTCATTTCTTCCTACGTGAACCAGAATATCCACAAGACTTTAAAAAATAATTTAAAAAGAACAACACAAAAAAATCGTACTTAAAACAAAAATTACTAGGTTTATAACCATTTTCTACGCTATCTTAATCTACTTTAATCTTACCTTGGGCATCAGAATGGCGGACGATAGCTCAGCCTTCCCCTTGGGACTACTCTCTAGAATACAGGTGTGCCCACAACCCTCACTCCCTCGAGCAAGGGCACACACCACTACAATTCGTGAAGTCCTGCGCTCCCCCCCCCCCCCAAAGCAAGAAACCCTTCCCTAAAAAAAGAAAAACCTACTTCTCAATACATCCCCCTAAAAATTTCAACTGCGCAGTCTGCGCCACGACCCCTCCCCCCCTACTTAGGTGGGCACCCCTGTGGAATACGTTAAAATATGTTTTGAAAATTGCGTCCTGAAGTTTGTATCTTTTTCTTTATTTGGGTCAAAGAAGGACTCAAAGTCGCCCATGTTTACGATAACAATTAATATTCTTGCACATTATCCTCAGGGCGAGCGGTGAGAGGCGGCTTTTGACTACATTGAATTTACGATTTCAATTTCAATGGCGAGTCAGTGCAGGGTTGCCAACTCCTAAAAATGTTCCTCCTTAAACTAAAATCATAAAACCCCTAAAACATAGGCGGATTTAGGCCGAAATATTTGGGGGTGCAACAATAACAGGGATCTGGGGAGGGGGGGGGGGATTCCAGGAGTAACAAGGCAGTGGCAAAATCAGAAAATAATTTTAGGGCGGAACACATTTTTAAGTTTAAAAAAAGCGATGTAAACAACATTTTGTAAGATTAGGGGATGGGCAATTCTTAACATTTCAAACTGCAGAAAAAGTCTTAAACGAAAGTCGATATTAGAAGCAATGGGTGAATCCAGTTACTGGTTTGGAATGGGATTCACGTCTCCCCCCCCCCAAAAAAAAATTGAAATAGTAGTTTTGAAAACGCAGTTTTACAGTTCTTGTTGATATTTTAGGGGCAAGAAAGGTACGTGTGGCTCCAAGGCTATTTTTTAGAAATTTTAGTCTTATAAATGTGATTAGAGTCCATATTTATAATTTGGGTTAATGATGAGACTCATAGATTGTCTCCAATCGATTTTTTGAAAATCAGATAGAAATACGTACCCCCTCTCCTCCCCCACGCTACCTCTTTAACTTTTCATAATTGAAGATCCAAAAATACTACGGAGGACAATTTTTGATGCTGTTACCAGACGGGGTGTTCTGGAGCTCACCCCTGGAAATTTTCAAAATTGAAGTCCTAAAAATTAAGTTCTTCTGAAATACTCCGTGGTATTAAAAAAAGGATTCTCCCACTTAAATATTTCGAAATAGTAGTTTTCAAAACCAAAATATTAACACTGTTTGATGATATTAGGGAAAGGGGGTCGGAGACCGTTGTTCGAATATTTTCCAAAATTAAAGTCTTAAACACATGAGTGTAAGACACATGAGCATTTCGAAATAGTAGCTATCAAAACCAAATTATTGACACTGTTTGATGATATTAGAGAAAGGGGGTCGGAGGCCGTTGTTCGAATATTTTCCAAAATTCAAGTCTTAAACACATGAGTGTAAGACCATATTTGGTAACGTTAGGGACTGTGCATTTTTTCAAAACTAAAGCTCCAAAAACGCAGTTTTAAACGATTTTCGATGTATTTAGGTGATTAGACGATCTTACTTGGAAATTTTGTGAAAGTGAAGCCCAAGAAACGAAATTTGAGTACTCTGTAATAACTTTGGCTGGAAAAAGGGCTTTGGAGAAGAAAAGTTTTGAGGACTAAGAGAAAAAATGAAAACGAAATAGAAAAAATAAAAAAAGGGAGGGGGAGATATGAAAGAATGAGGATTGTGCGAGGAGGGGGGATGAGGCACACAATTCGCCGCCAATAATCTGAAGCTGTTGAAAAATTTAAATCTCAATATTTCTTTTTGAAAGAGAAATTAAGATTTTCTCCCAACATTTTTTTTTCGTAAAATAACTGCGCTTTCCCAAAATGAGATCTTTTCTTCTATTCAATAATAAAGAATATTTTTTTTAAAACATCTACTCAGCATTTTGTGCGGAGGTTCACCAGTCTTGTGCATCCTCCCCCCTGGATACATCACTGCAGCAAAATGTCCGGGAGTCCTCCTTCAAAAATTTTTGAAAATTTACCTTAATAATGTTGGTTTTCAGTGTAGATATTATTGATAAAATTGCATTTTTTTTTTTTTTTTTGAACTTTATTAGCCACTGTTGTTTCAAAATTGAAGAATTGGTATTGATATACGAATAAATACGTAATTACAGAACATGCAATTATTCTATACAATAACACAGCACTGAACAATAAATTGTTTGAGAAGTTTCCTTGTTTGCATGAAATTATTTATTAGGGTTTTTTTTTTCTTCAAATGGATAAAATTACTTTAATTCTTAACATGAGCACAGTTATGTTTTTCTTGCACTAGCGACGTGTGGTGATACACTGGATTCAAGTAAATTTACTAGTATAGCAGCCATGAATTCCCCTTCCCCCAACTGCGTTTCTGAGTGAAATACTAAACTAATTTTTTCAAAACCCAACCAAAAATTTTGGGGGTGCGGCGCACCCCCTGGCACCCCCGTAAATCCGCCTATGCCCTAAAAACACCTAAAATGCGATTGGATAAATTCATAGGACGTCAGAAAGTCACGTGATTCTTTTACTGTGACACTACGAATGGGATTAAAAGGTCACATGACCATTGCTATATTTCGTTGCCAAATTAATAAAGGCATTTTTATCATTTTTACATAATTTCTGATCCAGACCAATGCTTTTAATGACTCAAAAAAATTATGAAAGTGAAAATATTTAAGAGAAACATTTTTACCTGATTAAATCCTAGAATTTAATCCCTAAATAACTTAGGGGTTAATTACGGGGAAAATCCCTGAGTAACTTCTCCCAACGGTTGATACAGATACAGATACAGATCATAAATATTTCGAGTCAGAGCGAAGCTCTTTTACTCTGTATGAAGGATAAGATGTGATGGAGTTGACATTAGTTAGGTCATGAGGGGAGGGGGGGAGGAGGAAAAATAAAAAAAAAAAAGGAATCGTTTCAGGGCCACACTATATACATATTTACATATTTACAACATGAGATGAGACAGTGTAATAGAAGAATAATGAAAATCCGGATAAATAGGAAATACTAGGATAAATAATAACATGAAGTTGAGATTAAGTATGAAGTATATACAAAATTACATGAACGATGTCATGAGATGGAGAAGAGCAAACTGCCAGATCAACCTGGCAGTTTGCAGCAAACTCCCACGAGGGGGAGCAAGTGAACAATGTCACTAGCTATACTAGGGTTGCTAGCCCTAGTATAGGAGACTAATAGAGAGTGTAATGAATAAACATTGAGTCAGACGGGAGATTTTTCCCGCCAGAGTTAAAGGTATATAATACCTGTTCATGAATAAGGGGGTTGGTGTGATTTTCAAGATTAGTGAAGAAGTGAGTAGAGGTGTCAATGATGAAGTCAGTAATGTGATTGACTCCAGAGTCATTGTGTAGGGTAGCGTTGGAAACGTACCACGGGGCTTTAAATATTTTCCTAAGAATCTTATTTTGAATTGTTTGGATTTTTGCAATGTTAGATTTGGCAGCATACCCCCAAGCGGGTATACTGTAGACAAGGGCTGGTCTGATGATGGTAGTATACAGTAAGAGACGGTTTTTTGTGCTAAGGGAATTTGTTTTGTTAAGTAAACCATAGAGATAGCCAATCTTAGTGTTAGCTTTTTTTATAACGTTATCAATGTGAGGTTTGAATGTGAGGCTTTTGTCGAGGTGGACTCCGAGGTATTTGACAGTATTGGAGTAAGGGATAATATCATCGCCAACTTGGATGGGCTTAGGATATTTTTTGATGTCGTTATTGTAAAAGCAAATAGCTTGCGTTTTACTGGCATTAATGGCGATCCGCCATTTGTTAAGGTATTCAAGAATGACATTAACAAACTTTTGCAGTCGATGTCTGGCAAAGCCACGGCAATGGTCGCTGGTTTTATAACGGACAGAAATACCGAATATTGCTCAAAGAAACAACGCTTTTTTAAACTTATAATTGTTGAAACGTGTTATGCACTGGTAGATATGATGTAGAGTTGGCTCCCCCCTCTGCTTTATGTAATCCATTTGGGACAAGTACAGTTTGATGCCAATAACCGATTGATGACAGTAACTGAATATATTCCAGAACACACTAAGTGTTGTTTTTTTTCTTTCCCAATTAAGAAGCATTGATTTTTGCTACTACGGCTGTTCAAAAAAATGACTGTTTTGTCTTCAGTTGCCTGCTAGAGGGCGCTTGGAGCGAGTTTCAGCGCAGAACTCTAAATACGAAACCGAGTACTGTCTGACCACGGATGTATGGAAAGACAAACGTCCGTTTTACAGCCGGAAATGGACGAATCTATTACTTTTTGCCGATGTCAGTTTTTGCAGAAGCAGAGTCTCATTCAAATGAGCGGAATACGCACATCAAGTTTTAACTTTTCCCCCTTAATCACATAGATTTGTTTAATCTGAACGTTTAAAAATTCTATGCAATCCGTGGTTGGACAGTAGTGTAGTAGTAGGTAGCGTAACTGTGTACGCGCGTAGTGTGTTCTGTGTATAAGTGTATCAGAATTTAGACTGTTGTTATGTATATTCAGTAAATTACCGCCCATTAGCCAGGGCTAAAGCAGAAATACATAGAATACACCGCCAGCTCAGTCATTTCCAGCCGATTACTACAGTTTCGTGCTTATCAGCAGTCATCAGTCCGGCATAGGAAAGTGACTGAGCTGGAGATGGAAAACCTCTTAAGGAAGCCAAGAGTGCAGAACAAACTGGTAGCCAATATAGAATTAGCAGACCAGACGAGTGACCGAAGCAATGGTTCAGTTCAACTCGAAGATTGAACGCGAGTATATGCGACGGTCACTCGTCTGGTCTGCTAATTCTATATTGGCTACCAGTTTGTTTTCCACTCTTGGCTTCCTTCACAGGTTTTCCACCCCAGCTCAGTCACTTTCCTATGCCGGGTTGATGAGTGCTAATAAGCACGAAACTGCAGTCCTCGGCTGGAAATGACTGAGCTGGCGGTGTATTCTATGTATTTCTGCTTTAGCCCTGGCTAATGGGCGGTAATTTACTGAATATACCTTGCCTCGCGTTCAATCTTCGAGTTGAATTGAACCATTGCTTCGGTCACTCGTCTGGTCTGCTAATTCTATATTGGCTTCCAGTTTGTTTGCACTCTTGGCTTCCTTAAGAGGTTTTCCATTTCCAGCTCAGACACTTTCCTATGGGATCATGGCACACTAACGAGGTACGGGGAGATATACCGTATCTCACGGTGAGCAAGACCCACACATTAAGGGGTAAACACCCAGCTGAGCAGAAGCTCAGTATGGTGACCTTCCCCGGCGCAATAAGCACCAAGCCCGTCCGTAGCACAGACGACTATCGACCGCCGCACTCAGTCCCGCGGGGGGCCCGCTACGCGGACCCCCCGTGAGATGGAACCTAAGGCCTATGGCTAAGAGGTGGGGTGTGTGCGGAGAAAAGTCACTTTCCTATGCCGGGCTGATGAGTGCTAATAAGCACGAAACTGCAGTCCTCGGCTGGAAATGACTGAGCTGGCGGTGTATTCTGTGTTGTTATGTAGTTTACAATATATACATTTAAAATCACTAAATTGTTGAGTGAGTTTTTTCATCAGAAATAGGCGTGAATTGCAACCACTTCGAATGTCTCGACGAAGCAAGCTCTCCCCGAGAAGAAACCCGATAGAATGAGGTAGGACTTTCAATTTCAGTTTTGTTTAGGACTGCTTAATTCTGAAAATAGAAAAATAAATTTTACAAAGGCAGTGAGAAACAAAAGGATGTAAGTGGACATTTTCAAGTTTTCAGTAAAATGCGTTTGAAGATAAAATCCTCAGTAGGCGTTCGATGAAAATGTTTTCCAAATCATCCTGTGTGCAACAGAACCTGCCAGATCTACTACAACTATCTATTGCCCAAAGACAGAGAGGGTAACCTACCATTCATTCTGGTTATCTCTAAATTTTTAATTTTGCTACTTACACCCCTTTGCTTCTCATTGCCTAAACTGCAAATTAAAATTGCAATGACTCAATTAAACGCCATTTTAAATTATAAATTACAAAATTAGCAGAATGAAACAACTCTTTTTTCCATTGATTAAACCATCCGTCCGATGATACAGTCTTTTTTGCCCATTTTAAAAGCAAGATCTTCTGTTTTTTGTCGCAGTAACGGACCGTTTACTCGCGCATTCTTATCCATGACTCAAATAAGCGCGGTTTTAGATTATAAATTACTAAATTATCAGAATGGAGCAGCTCTTTTCCCCATTGATTAAGTCATCCGTTCGATGATAGTCTTTTTTGCCCATTTGAAAAGCAAGATCGTCTGCTTTTTGTCGCAGTAACGGACCGTTAACTCGCGCATTCTTATACCTGACATTCGCAAACCACAGTTACAAAGCAGAATCAACCTCACGATCTTTTCCAGCACGGTTTCGCTTGTTGTTTAAATTTTCATTTAGCTCATTTTTGTTTTCAATCTCGTCACGATGTTTAGTAACTCGCAATGTAATGGCTGAGAAATGTTTCGTTGTTCTGCATTTCCGTTACTCATCACAGTAAAATTGTCAGAGCGTTTTAAAATGTTAAATTTTTCTTTGACAGTTTAAATCATTGCGCTTTTTCCCTATCCCTAAAATGTTTGACCGTTCAGAGTGAAGTTTTTAGTGTAACTGAACAGGGATTAGAATTCTTCTGCTTTACTGATAATTAGGGAGTTACTTGTCAAGATTTGCCTTTCTATTCCTGTTGATTGAGGAGGAGGAAAGAGAATGTTATGAAAAAGTGATAACAATAAAGGAAGGCACGAAACACAATATCCGATTTTTTTTGACACATGTTAATGTACTACAAGTGTATCGGGACGTCGTGATTCTGATAACATTAAGCGAATGACAACATTAACCAATATAACATTAAGTGGCGCCTACTGCATGCCAAAAATGTTATCGGTAGGTTTTCAGAACTTTTAAGAAAACCTTTACAATTAGCATAACTTTAACATTTTCTATGAGAACCCCCTTCCCCCCTTTTTTATCACATATTTAGGATCAGCATCATCATTTAATTTGCATACAAAATTTTGATTCATTTACTCCAGCCGTTGCTTCAAAATTTGATTGATGAAAATCTCCAACTGTTAAAAAGATTTTTCCAAAAATAGAAAAATCTTTTCTGAAGAGGAAATTAACAGAAATTTTCATGAGTTTCAAAAATTCTGCTCTCTTTAAGCGGTGTTTGCTCGTTAGAAGAGACTTATGTTTAACTTTCTACCACAAATCCTTTTTATTTTCTCGTTAAATCCGAGTTCTCGTTAAAACAGAGTTCGTTATAAGCCAGTTCGACGGTAGTGACTTTTTCTTATACCAAAAAAACTGAACCCGATTGTCTTTTCTTGTGTTTAAGATACGTTTGAAATCATAAAAGGGCAATCAATTTCATACATCCCCTTACTTTTTTGACCTCTCGACGGCCTGCACTTTGCATCTAGGACAAGTTGTAGAGAAAGTGTTTCCAGTTTTTATTTGTGTTTTGCACATTTGCCCCACTTTTAATTTCGTCATACATCAAATGAAGTTGTTTCTGAAAATGGCATAAATACCGTGTATACATAGAATTTTAAAACTTTATATGTATATTTTTACGTTTTTTTTTGGGGGGGGGGGCTGGGAGGAATAAACGTTGCACCACACATTACCGCCCCAGGTGTCACCCGTGCGAGATACGCCACTGTTTAAGTAAATGTATTATAGCGAGTAGTTTCAGTTATTTCCTTTGAAAAAGTAAATTGATATTAAGTACATTCGTTTGCATTGACATTGAGTGCCAAGTTTTGACCTAGAAAGGACCTTTTTACATGCGGTGGTGTTCTCCGGATTGCTTTTCGCAAATATCTTTTGTTGTTCCCGTCGGAATGCAATGAAATTTTGAACTCTGGATGCTTTTCGTCTCAAAAACTCATTTATGCAGTAAAAACTACGTGTTCTTATTTGAAAATTTAGAGTTCGTGTATGGTATCTTATTAAAATTTAACTTACTTAGTTTTAAAGAAGACTTTAACCCACTTCGGATGACACCTCTCTTCCGCTCTGAGCACAATATAATGATCAAACAATTGGATCTGTTATTGCGACAAACAATTTATCTGTTATTGCGGACTATTGGATCTGTTATTGCGACAAACAACAAACATTTGGATCTGGTATTGCGTGTTCTTTTCTACAGATAACTCCGCC
Source organism: Uloborus diversus (assembly GCF_026930045.1). Taxonomy (NCBI): domain Eukaryota; kingdom Metazoa; phylum Arthropoda; class Arachnida; order Araneae; family Uloboridae; genus Uloborus; species Uloborus diversus. The sequence continues at coordinate 16,432,079 of NC_072733.1, read as the reverse complement.
AGTTGCTGCATTGGCGAAGCGTACGTGAATTCAAGTCAACGCTCTGTCAAAAGGCGCCAAGTAATCAACTCTTATGAAACTTATATCAATTCAAGGTTGCTCCGAACTGGTAGATATGATGAAAATCGAATTTCGTGTTTTCTGCAGCTTTTCTGAGCTACTGTTGCTTCTCATATAGAATGTTAAAAAGACGTAGAATAAATGATCAATGCAAATAAAGGAGAACACGGTTGTTTTTGTACAATCTGAATTTTGCACTCAAATTAGAGTTGTTTTGAGAAAAAAAAGTTTTAAAAAGAAACTTGGAATACTAATAAACTAGGAAAGAACAGCAATGCACCTCACGGACTGTTGGAACTCGGACGCATCCCGTTAGGAAAAAATTTCTTCCTGCATTGCAAAAGAATAAATGAAATAATTTTCATAACAACAAACTTCTATCGATTCTTTGAGGGGAAAATTCAACATTTGACAGAAATAATGAAACGGTTTGTAAACAGATATGACGTCATTTCTTTTCCACAATTTGACATTTGGCGAGCCATCATGCTTGGTTGCTCATACGAGGGGGGACCCAAAATTAACCGGATTTTTGTTCTAAAATATTTATAGATCAGTTTATTCACAAAATTTCTTTAGTTTCCTTCAAAGTATTCACCATTAGGTGCAAAGCACCTGTTAATTCTTTTTTCCACTATTAGAAGCTCCCCTGGAACTCTCTAACTTTGACCATGTCCAGCGCCTGTTGCGAAGTAGTCTTTACAACCTCTACGTCATGAAAAAGCTTCTGTTTTATTTTTTTTTTCATCCTCGGGAACAGAAAAAAATCACAGGGGGCTAGGTTTGGCGAATACGAGGGGTGAAGAACGACTGCCTACCCCTGAGAGGCCAAGTAGCGCTTAATAGTGAAGGCTGAGTGTGCGGGAGCGTTATCATGGTGAAGGAACCATTCTTCCCCCACCTCCAACTCACACTTGTTTCTTCTGAAATTTCGTCATTCGTAAAACGATGACTCTTTGATTTTTTGACGGATTTTTCAACGTTTTCATCATTTCGGGACGTTAAAGTGCGCTCAGAACGAGCATGACCTTCAGCACCCATGCAACCACGTTTAAAGCGCCCAAACCACTCGAAAACTTGTATACGGCTCATAGCATCGTTCTTGAAAGCTTGTTGAAGCATTTGGTAAGATATTCCGTTGCTGACTTTTCAAGCAGGAAGCAAAATTTCAAGCTTGCACTTTGATCTTTTAAATGTGCCATAATAACTTCGCAGGCGGAAAGCGATAACACCCGAGAAAACCAACACTACGATCAGATGTTCCCAACTACACTGATGCCACTTGCACAGTTGGTCTGTGAAGGTCTCTACTTGAGTCATCTAGCTAGCGAACACTCTACTACATCTAGAACTGGCAGCGCACCATTAGTCCTGTTTCTTTTGGGTTCCCCCTCGTATGTTAGAGATGACCCTCCAACCTACCAAGCAAAATTCTGGACCTGGACTCTCCTTCTCCCTCTGTTGCTATATATATACTTTTTAAAAATATTGAGTGATTATCAAACGCCCTCCTCGCAAGTTTTTGACCTCGCGACGACCTTGTAAAAGAAAATGCCTTCATTCACTTCAATGAAAGTTGAAGACACAAAGACTATATAAGATTTTCATGATTTCAGCTTCTCCGCGAGCACCAAATCCTGCATTCACCATTGCTAGGACGTAAGACTCTTCAACGTGCTGAAATTCATTCCGTTGCTGACTTTTCAAACAGGAAGCAAAATTTCAAGCTTGCACTTTGATCTTTTAAATGTGCCATAATGACTTCGCAGGCGGAAAGCGATAACACCCGAGAAAACCAACACTACGATCAGACGTTCCCAACTACACTGATGCCACTTGCACAGTTGGTCTGTGAAGGTCTCTACTTGAGTCATCTAGCTAGCGAACACTCTACTACATCTAGAACTGGCAGCGCACCATTAGTCCTGTTTCTTTTGGGTTCCCCCTCGTATGTTAGAGATGACCCTCCAACCTACCAAGCAAAATTCTGGACCTGGACTCTCCTTCTCCCTCTGTTGCTATATATATACTTTTTTAAAATATTGAGTGACTATCAAACGCCCTCCTCGCAAGTTTTTGACCTCGCGATGACCTTGTAAAAGAAAATGCCTTCATTCACTTCAATGAAAGTTGAAGATACAAAGACTATATAAGATTTTCATGATTTCAGCTTCTCCGCGTACACCAAATCCTGCATTCACCACTGCTAGGACGCAAGACTTTTCAAAGTGTTGAAATTCATGTTTAACATTGTACTAACTATATCTTTTTCTTTTTTTTCTGAAAGCATTGTGCTTTTGTCATCTTCTTTTCTTTACTAATAATAAAGCTAAAAGTTTGTCTGAATATCTGGATTTCTGTTATAAAAAAGCAGCGGAAAACTTTGTACCATGGGATGACTAAAAACGACACAACGAGTATAAAGTCCAAATAATGTACTAAAATAGAGTTAAAAACTCAGCAAACAAATGTTTTGGGGCTGTCAAATGCAAGCCCCTTCGTCAGTGCATAAAAGAAGAACGAAAGCCCGCACAATGTAGACAAAACGGCAAATGAACGAAAAATGGAAGGAAGCAAAGTAAATGGACATGAAAACCGGAAAGGCTGGATCAATTCCAGCCGAGGACTGCAGTTTCGTGCTTATTAGCACTCATCAGCCCGGCATAGTTATTTACTGAATTAGAAGGTCATGTTTGAAAAACCAGTTTTTTTCTTGTGTTTCTCCTGTTAAGAGTTTTACCTTTATCTTTTATTTGTTTATTTATTTTTTTTCTTCAAATCTGTCTGACGGATGTTTCAGTTTTTTTATGTTGGGCCGAAGGAGGTCGTAATTTTTAGGTAGCAGATAGGTTGTTATTGTGTTTTGTTTTAAAAGGAAAACCTTAACAGAAATGAAAATTACATCTTTTCAATATTACATAAAGTATTAATTAGTATTCATAAAGAGGTACTTGATAAACTCTTATAGCTTATGTCGGACTGCTTCTACGTGTGTAAGTTTGAGGAGTTATAAGGACAAATGCTAGCACAAGAAACGCAGAACCACCAGTGTTGCTTCTTAAGCAGAACTATTGAACTGCGATAATGCATTACCGAATGCTTGGAACTGGTCTCTAATAGAATATATCAAAATATGTTTAAAAATTGCGTCCTAAAGGTTGATGGAGAACCTTGTATCCTTTTCGCCATTTGGGCCAAAGAAGGACCCTAGGGCCAAAGTAGCGCACGGCAACCTTTTATATTCTCGAGTATTTTTCTCAGTGCGAGTAGCAGTTTTTTGACTACATTGAATTTAACCCATTCTTTGCCCCGGCCGATGCAGGATCGGCCGCGCAGTTTGTGTTCAAACTGCCCCGGCCGATTCAGGCTCGTCGCAAGAAAGTGGTTCCTAACTGCCTTCGACGATCCTGTGTCGTCACGGCGTTTTTAGCAGTTTTTGCTTCGGCCGAATATGTGTCGGCGATCCTTCCAGGGGCAGAACCCTGTTATTGCGCTTCTCTGTTGGGTTCTGGTGCTTTTAGGGGAGCGCTAATCAAGCTCTTTTCCTTAGGCAAAAGGGATGTGACTTACAGTATTTCACGAAATTTGTTGTAAATTATTTTATTTTACTAAGCTATTAACCTTTCAATTACTCTTAGATGGGACACGAATATTGCTTCAAATAATCAGGCATTATATTTTTATCTTTTCGTGGAAGCTTTGTTTCTTAGCATTCTGGCATTCGAACTCCTGATGAACAAGTGTGAAAATATTTCCTTACACATTTACCAATATTTCTATGCCTGAATAAAGCAAAGAAACAGAAATATTTTTTTCTTGTTATCAAAAATCCACCTTCTTACCCAAGCAACCTTCATTAAATTGTTCATAATCCTCAAATTTTATAATTTATTTTGCACACTATTATTTTTTTAATTATCTTACACATCTTAATTTTGTACGAGTATGTTTTTTTTTATTATTATTATAATGTGTTTACTACGCTTTTTAGTTATTTGTATACTATTATTATTTTTTAATATTTATTCCTTTTTAAATCATGATATTTTCAAACTTAAATTATAACGTTTTATATTCGCGGCACCCTTTGATGACTTTTTAGTGATACAGTTTTCAATATTTTTAATTTCACAAACAAAAATTATGACGACCGCATTGATCATGCATAATAGTTGACCCCTATGCAAAACATAAAATATATACTACAGTACAAATGAAATGATAATATCTTGAGTTCTTTTCGCTTTACTCATACAAAACGAAACATTCCTTTTCTCCCTTTCTTTTTCAGATTTTATTTATTGTTTTAAAATAGCTCCAATGTTTTAATTGCACCTTCTTTTATGAGATTTTAAAAATAGAAATAAAACATTTGATTTCTTTTCAATAATCAAATTGCCTTAATTAGTAAATAATCCTATGAAACTAACTAAAATTTATCCAAGTATGTTTTAAAAAAAGAAAAAACAATCCAACTCGATTTCAAGGAAAATTTTCTTTTTTTTTCTTCTGAAGATATGTTCCCAAGTACAAGCAGTAAAGCTTGCTTTGAAATTCCTTTCTGATTCAAACTGTTTTGTTGTACGAAAATAATGCGGAAGGGTTGACCACGAGACACCAAGGGGGGCACCTCCTTAGGGAATCCGCCCAGGCCGATTCCTCTCTCAGCTGGGGGCTTTTAGCTGCATGCACAAAGGTATCCTTTAGGGAAATAGGGGATTTGCCGCAAGTTTTGATCTTTTGTAAGCATTTATCTTTAAAATACTTCCCACGCTTGAGCAACTGATATCTGGACACTCAGAAGGGATTTAAAAGTCATCGGAATTAGGATAAACGAACCGACCAGTCTATGTGTGTATAGGTCGTTTTGAAGGGTCACAATGTATCAAAAGGCACCGAAGAATACTTTTTATCCTCTTAGAAAATCATTCCCACAGTTATTAAAGCGTTTTGTCCATTCAACAGGTCCAACTCACAGGTTGTACCGATCAGTCAATTGTTTGAAGAATGCTTTGTTGCGCCATTTTGAAAGATAGATCATCTTACATTTAACAGTTCTTAAGATTTCTTAAGTGTATAAAAAGAAAAAAAAATGATATACTGAGGTAAAAACAAAAAAAAAAAAAAAAATAATAATAATAATAGTAATTGAATAAAACAATTAGTGTTATAAAAATAATTGCTTTTTGTCCTACCCTCTATTGTTTATTTTCCCGTTATGTACTGTGTAAATTTAAGGAATATTTCAGCACATATTAGCAACCTTGTATTTTATTGCACTATTTAATTCAGGGCCAAAAAACTAATAAAGCGAAGCGATTTTCGAATACAAGCTGAACAGCAAAAACAACATTAAAATCCCGATAGCAAAATGGGGAAAAAAGTGCAATTACAACGTAGCAAAAAGCAACTCCGTTCGTTATCTGCGGCATGCGCGTTAAGGGGTTTCGGGCTGGTCATGGAATGGGTTAACATTTCAATTTCAATGAGCGAGTCTGTACAAACCGCGTTCTAATAATACGTCTCGTCATTTAAGGTGAAAAGCCAATGATTACTTCACATTTCTCCTAGCTGCTGAGTAGGAGAAACGAACACGAATTGTATAACCGATTGTTCATCAGCCGAGCAACATTCAGTGCTTTTTTGATACTTATGATTCTTCAATTGCACTATATACTGGTAGATATGATCTATGCCAAAATGCTATCGGTAGATTCTCAGAGGTAATAAGGAAAACGTTACAATTAGCATCACTTAAACATTTTCTACGAGATCCCCCCCCCCCTTATTATCACATATTTGGTTCAGCATCCTTATTTATCTTTGCATACAAAATTTTGTATACTATAGCTCCAGCCGTTGCTTCAAAATTCGATTGAGAAAAATCGTCGTAATGTTGAAGAGATTTTTTTCATACTTTTGCATCGAATATCTAAACCACCTTGGAAACGGGAAATAATGTTTTTTTTTTTTCCAAAGTATGAGTCAACCCAACAATAAAAACGTCATTTACAACACAGTAGAAGACCGTTATAACGCACAGTCGGGACCAGAGCTTTTGCGTTATACAGGTTTTGGGATTATATAGAACAGTTCACAAATTTTAAAATTAATATTTAGAATATTATCACTTCAGAATGAGTTTTTTCTGCAATGAGTATTAAAGTACTAATATTATTTAGTTATTCATAAATGAATATGTTTCACAAGCGAATTATCCCGCACTTCTGCTAGCTTCATGGCTTGCATGACATCTGCATTTTCATTAGCCATCCGGAATTTTCTGTTTTGTGTAAGTATTAATTTTCATTTAAAGCTTTGAATTAAGATGGGAAGATGAAAAACTGTTTGAAAATTTAATTTTCCTATTAATTTTTATGATTGCGAACAAAACAGAGAAATTTTTTAAACTTCAAAACCTATTGTTTACTTCCGAAAAGTTGTGCGGTTTATAGAGAAGTGCGTTATATAGCCGGCGTTCTAAAGGTATTCTAATGTATTAAAAGTAAAATTTGGAATTTTTCATGAATTATGAAATTAATATCTGAAAAAAATTTGACCTGGAACCATATTATAGTTTAATGGAAAAACAATTTAGTATAGATTTTGTAAAGTTATCTAAAATTTGAGCTCAAAATATGCAGTACTTTATATATTATAATAAAAAATCAACTTTTATTTCTTTTGAAGGTCTCAGTAAATTGTGGTTTATATGTAAAAAAGGAGGAAAATTGGTCATGGAAGAACGTATAACCACTTTTAACTCTTCACAATTGCACAACAGTCACACATTCCTGGTTTGGAAGGGGGGGGGGGGGTGTAGGAGGTGCGTGTCTTGATAAGGGAGGAAATAGGAAAACTTTAAATTCAAAGACTCAGTAACGCTTCAAACTTTTTTCGCATATAAATTGTGTTGACATCATAAAAGAGGCAAACGCAGTCCCCTACAGTTCCTAATGCAGATAAACTTAACACAGCAACTTCTTGTGAAATACACCGCCAGCTCAGTCATTTCCAGCCGAAGACTGCAGTTTCGTGCTTATTTGCACTCATCAGCCCGGCATAGGGAAGTGACTGAGCTGGAGATGGAAAACCTCTTAAGGAAGCCAGGAGCTACTTTTTGCTTTAGCCCTGGCTAATGGGCGGAAATTTACTGAATATACCTTGCCTCGACTTCAATCTTCGAGTTGAACCGAACCATTGCTTCGGTCACTCGTCTGGTCTGCTAATTCTATATTAGCTACCAGTTTGTTTGAGATTCTGATGCCAGCTCTCGCTGAGAACGGACGTCCCTGAGACAGCTCCGCCATGAGCTATAGCAAATCTCGAAGACAACGCGACTCCTCGCCGTGTGCAGTGATCGAACCTGGTGATGGGGGCAGTAAGACGTATGGCTGGGGCTTATCGAAAAGGAATGCTTTAACGAACTCCGAAGAAGGAATTACTCCCCAGCCGCTTGCCAATTACGCAAACCCGAACTCCAATTCTTCACTACAACTGGACCCGCCTGCCGACTCCGAAGGAAGTGTGGTGAGCGTTGGTTCCTTTATTGATCCAAGTCTCATGCAGAAATAGTTAAGTAAAATTAATTTGCTAGAAACCAAACTTAATTCTAACTCTAGTTCAATTAAATTTGAGGAATTACTCTATTTCGTGAATAATCTAATCGTTGAATATAAATGTAATATTAATTTGTTAAACCCTAGCGACTTGACGCTACTATTTAGACTATTTGATTTGAAATGTAACGCTATTCAGCTGAAACATTCAACTTCATTAGATACCCAAATTGATCGACTTGATTCATTGCAATCAAAAATTGAAGATAATAATTCAAAAATGGACTTTATTTTTGATTTCATTTCTAAACCTAAAACTGTTGACTCTACTACAAATACTGAGCCTGTAGTGAAACCCCCATTTTCTGATAATGATACTCAAACGGATTGCAGTACTCCAATTCCTGACGAGAATCCTTGTGAAGAAATAACTGCAATCCGTGAACATCCTCCCGTTGAAAGAAGTGTTAAGAAGCACAAAAAGAAGAAAAAAGTTAAAAGTGTATTTATCCACAAGTCTAATGTGGAAAATATAAACAAAATTGAAGTTAAAAATCAAAAAATTGATTCTGACTCGGTTGCTTCTGTAAGCTCTTCTGGCTATCCAACCGACCCTGAAAATGAAACATTTGCTTCTTCGGAAGCTGCTGACCAATGTGAAATAAAAACTGAAAACTCATTCAAAGTTGTCAAAAATTCCAGATCTAGGAAAATTAAAGTTCCCCCGATCTGGGTTGATGGTACTCACGACTTTGATAGTCGGTTAAAATTATATTCTGAAGTGGCCGGAATTACTATCACCGGCAAAATTAAAAATGATAAGATAATGTGTTCTATACCTACTTTTGAGGCGCACAAAAAATTAAAAACATACCTTGATGAAAATTTCATAGGAAACCATACGCTTAGACTACCTGAAGAAAAACAACTTAAGATTGTTATCCGCGGTCTACCTATTCAAACTGACTTGATATGGATTGCTGATAAATTAGTAGTAGTACTAGGATTTGTCCCCCAGCACGTAACGCAATTGCGTAAAATTGGACAGGACAAATGTAAACTGCCCCTCTTTCTTATTTACTTGAAAGATCAAGCTGAAAATGAAAAAATTTGGTCACTTGAGAAATTAGGGGATTTTAATATCACCCTTGAATCTCTCAGAAGAAAAGACATTATGCAGTGTTGGAACTGCCAAGAATTCTTCCACTCCTCTTTTAGCTGTGCTCGACCCCATGTTTGCCTTGTGTGGGCAGGACAGCACAAAACTAAACATTGCAGAAAACCTTCAAACTTACCACCCGCATGTTTCCACTGCAAAGGCGAACATCTTGCAAATTTCAGAAGTTGTCCAGAACGACAAAATCTCATCGTCTCCTTGAATCGGAGAAATAAATTTGAAACTTACACCTCCCTGGGCCCCTCGCCCAAAATCTCAAATGCTGTTAATGAAACTCAACAGGTCCCACCTGTTTCTCCCAAGTCAAATAACACTGTTATCGATAAGTTAACAATTACTCTCCAAAATCTTCTGCTTGAACTGCGTGGATAGTGGATTCAAATGAGTGTCTCTGCTAGCTACCAGTTTATTTTCTCTCTACGTTTGATACGACCGAATTCTGTTTTCCCGCCAATATGTATTCGTGGCTTTCAGCGGCGGATTTACGACCGTCCAATGAGCATGCCGCTCGACTATTCCCATCACTGGATGTAGAAATTGCTTGTTTCAGCTGAAGTTCCATTTCAAATCTTTGCGAATTTTCATATGAATAATTATTGTTACTCTTTCCCTTCCTTGCCGCTCAAAAATTTTTATTATTTATAGAAGTTTTTCTTTAGAGAAGTGGGCCTAACCAGCGATCTTCAAGATTAGTGTGGTAGGCAATTCTCCTAATTTATTACGTCTAGCTAACTATATTGCTTAACCTTTAAGTTTTCTAACTGAGACTGATCAAAAGGGTCATTAAGCTCTACCATCAATGACGCCATCCGAATGAAGTCTACCAGTTTGTTTCGCACTCTTGGCTTCGTTAAGGGCTTTTCCATCTCCTGTACGATCTTTTTCCTAAGCCGGGCTTATAAGTGCAAATACGCGCGAAACTGCAGTCCTCGGCTGGAAATGACTGAGCTGGCGGTGTATTTCAAGTTTTTTGCTTTATCCCAGGCTAAAGGGCGGTAATTTACTGAATTCAGCAGCATATATTTCTTGATACAACAGTAAAGAACCTTTCATACCTCTTGCCGAAAGATTAAAAGAAGTCACTGACCGCAGAGGCAGTGGCACGGCTTTTCTTGTAAAAACCACCTTCATGCGCCATGTTTTAAACATTAGTGCTGATGCCAAGTTAACGTTTCAATTTCAATGGGCGAGTCTGTGCGACTCGCGTTCTTATACATCCCGTCATGTAATGTGACAATACGGTAATAACTTCTCATTTCTCCTAGCTGCTGAGCAGGAGAAACGAACACGAATAGTAAAACCAACCGGACTAACCAGCAAACAACATTTCTATGCTTTTGAGACTTATTATTCTTCAATTGCGCTATATACTGGTAGATATGATATATGCCAAAATGTTATCGGTAGGTTCTCAGAGGTAATAAGGAAAACTTTACAATTCGCATCTTAAACATTTTCTATGAGATCCCTCCCCCCCCCCTATTATCACATATTAGGGATCAGCATCATTATTTAACCTTGCATACAAAAATTTGTATGCTATAGCTCCTGCCGTTGCTTCAAAATTCGATTGAAAAAAAAATCTCGTAACGTTGAAAAGATTTTTTTTGATACTTTTGCATGGAATGTATAAACCACCTTGGGAACGGGAAATAATGTTTTTTTTTTTTTTTTTTTTTTTTTTGAGCAATCACGATTGCTTATTGTTCTCACTTGACCGTTCTTGGCGTTGTGGTTCCTTTTTCAGCTTGGACCAGGGGCCTCTGCAGCACCATCGCCAACCGGCCTCTGCAATCGCGTCGGAATCCGCTTTTGGAGGCATCCATGTCTTGAACACACACATGCTCACACACATACACACTCACATACACACCTATGTGCATACACACAGGTTTAACCACACACACAAACCTACACATGCATACGCGCGCGCCTACGCACACACACACAACTATACACACGTAACCGCCCAGGAGGAGGGCCAAGCTTGGGGGCACAGGAGGCGTTTCTAGAAATAATAACTCCAAGGAGTAGGGTCCTGTTGCAACTCGTGATTTCGAAATACATAATTTGAATTAAAAATGACAGAATTCAAAATAATTTCCTTTTTTTTTCGAAGTATGAATCTTCCCAATAATAAACACGTCATTTACACTACAGTCGATCATGAAACACAAAGCACACACACTAACGGCAAACAACACTGAAATTAATTTCTTTTTTTTTTTTTTTTTTTTTTTAAAGTTCGAATCTGCCTAATAATAAAATCGTCATTTACACTACAGTCGATCATGAAAAACAAAGCACACACACTAATGGCATATGTATCCGGCATATACACTAATAGCAATAGAGATGTGTCGTCGGACTCGGATATGGATCCGCGGATACGTATCCGAGAAAAGATTGATTGATCCACAGGTCCGAGAAAAAGATCGGCAGATCCGGACAGATTTTTTGGATGGCAACGGGTCCGCGGATCGATCCACAGGTTCGAGCAGATTTTTGGGTGGCAACGGGTCCGAGGATCGATCCGGATCGAAGATCGGCGAAACAGATTTTTTGGATGGCAACAGGTCCGGATCGATCCGCAAGGTCCAATCAGAGAGGATGTAATAAGTTTGTAGTTCTTACAGATCCGGAAGAGCCAATTGCTGGGATCGTTGTATTGCAGTAGTGAAAAACCGATCCGGACGGACCAATGACAATGCTGCGCACTTGATAGAAACTTTAATTTTGTTGGCAACGGATCCGGATACGTATCCGCGCCGGATCGATCCGGAGGGACCAGTCAAAGTAGATTTAACAAGTTCTAGGTGTCTACAGATCCGGAAGAACCAATTGCTGGAGTTGTTGCATTGTAGTAGTGGACATTGGACATGGATAACGGGTTGAAGCGTAGCCTACGCGGTATCCTCGTAGGCTACGGTTGGAGAGGGCATGGAGGGAAAGGAACACGATGGGAGGCAGGGGAGGAAGAGGGGAGTGCGAGATAAACGCTACTCGTTTCTCTCGTTCTGGCGTGGCAAAATAGCCCGGTCAATTTAGACATAAAAATAGTGATCAAATAACAAAAATTCCGGGAAAGCTAAATTTTTGTAGGGACCTTGGGCTTACTATTACAAATAAGGTGCCAAAAGTCCCCATTGATCCCATGTGCGATAAAAAAGTTATTCGGGGTCAAAGGTCAAAATTTCAGGTTTTTTGGATTTTTCTCAAAAACGGTAAGTTTTATCGAAAAGTACCGCAGACCAAAGTTGTAGATCTTAAAATTCTCTATAAAAATGGTCCTTATGATTTTTTTCTCCAAGACCAAACATTCCCAGATATTGCGTACTCTCAAAAGACAGTCAGTCATTTATATACTCCCCTCTACTTGCATGGCCTTGAATAACATCTAGCTATTCTAGTCCGTGTGGCATCGTTCACGTACCCAAAGGGGCCGGACCTACTAAGGGCATGGGCGCACCCCTCAATATCGCGGAGCCCCCACCCCCCCTAAGAAGCAAGAGTCCCCTCCAAAAACTGAGAAAAATACCCCTCAAAACAACCCCCTTTTAAATGTTTTTTGAGCTCTCAAACTGTAACCGCTTTTCATACAATAAAACATAGTTTGGTTGGCGAGTCGCATTATTATCTTGACTTCTGACAATGTTTGGCCTTGGTGATACATTGTGAGTAAGATTTCTGGATTCTAATCTGACTCTAAGAAATCCATCTCTCTTGGTTAGATATCAAACTGTGTTTGACGCTTCTTTGTCTAATTTTACGCATCGTCTCACTGCTTTAGTATAACGTGAGGTATTGGAAATCATATAATTCAGTAGTTACGCCCTCAAGCACCATTTCTTTTAAAGTTTTATCTGATATTCCTTTTTTAAGAAGATGATCCGAGTTTTCCCACTTCTGCTTATCAAAGAACTCAAGTTGAAATCTGAAATGGTAAATTTTCGCTATACAATCGAATTTTTTAAACTTGCCATCGTACTATGTTTGGATCATCAGCTCTTGTTCTGCAAACTGGTTACTTTGAGAATCTAAAAAATATAACACTAGGCATTGCGGATGACCATCATCAGAGAACTTGTTTCAAGACGGATTACGACGATCAGTTCGAAGATGGACAATGAACATGTATAATCCCAGAATCAATTTTGAAGCAGAGAGACTGCTATGAGCTCATCGATAAGCAGAACTGGTAAAACTCGACAGCTCCCTCTTTCAAAAAGGGGACTTCCGATAAAACATTGAAAGAAATTCATTGGTGGCGTACCTACTGAGTAGTATGGTTTTCAAAACTTCACGAAATACTAAAGTAACGAGACGATAGGTAAAATAAGAAAAAGAAGTGTCAGGTACTCAAAACCTCACATGTCATACTAATGCAGTGAGACGATAGGTAAAATAAGAAAAATAAATGTCAGGTACAGTTTGCTGCCTAACCAAAAGGGATGGACTTATTCGAGTCAGATTAGAATCTAGAAATATTAAGCCATAATCCCATCAAGCCACAATTTCAATCAAGACTGAAAATTATGAGAAGTAAAATAGTCCAACTCGCATGCCAAACTTATGTTTTATTGTAATCAATGTGGTTACAGTTTAAGGGCTCAAAACCCATTAAAATTTCTTTAGCAACGTCTTTTGTTTCAAAGGGTGACTGATGTGGGCTGTTGCAAGCCACATTATTTTAAAATTTTTATACTTAACCTTTGATCTCTATCATCGGTAAATTTGACATTTTGAGTCAAAAAGATCTGCTAAGTGGAGAATTAAACATTTTTTTATTAGATAAGAAATGCTTTTATTACTTTTTTTTCGTATCTATGTAAACATTAATTAATATGGAAGCAAACTTTTACAAATCATAACTTCCAATATTTTTTTCTCTAAGTACGGAGCAACACGATGTTATTCAATTCTTACTATTTTGGTCAAATTCAAGAATCATCGCATGTGTGGAACTTTAAAATACAGTTTATTATTAAAATGATCTTATGCAATGATCTTATGCAAATGATCTTATGCTATCTACACAAAAAGCCTGCTCTTGAGAGCGATAACATCAAATTTCTCAAATTTTGATATTTGATGAAATTAGTATAACTTTTTTCAGTTTTTATGCATTTATGGTCAACTTCGAGGCGCGAGCGACACCTCAAGATATTTTTTGAAAATCCTTTTATTGAACCAAATATTTCTGCAAATGGTAACTTTTCCGGGCTATTATTTAGCGTTTTTAAAATTTATTTTTTTTCAATCCACCCTAATGAGCATGGCGAGTACTTCAAAAGTCTACCTCGAACAAGAGCGGGACTAAGTAAATCTGAATCCAGCTTTTGTTGTAAAAAACACTGCTTATTTTGTGGCAAGGAAGCGAATGAAGAGGCTGTGAAGAACAAAAAACGCAGAATTATCGCAGAAAAATTTATCAAGTTTCCAGACTTACATTCAAAGAATCCCTTTTAAAATTAGCTAAAGATCGTTTTGAGGTGTGTCAAAAGCTGCTCTTGCACGTTTTAATTTTGAGTATGATTTAGTCGCTGCTTTATGAATTTTTCTTTCATTATTCTGCATTTTCTTCTTCTCAGCCTCCTCATCCGCTTTACAGCCACAAAATAAGCAGTGTTTTTAAAAACAAAAACTGGAATAAAATTCACTTAATCGCGCTACAGTACGAGGAGGACTTACTTTTGAAGTACTAGCTTCTTTATCCTCAAGTTGCTGCAGAGATTGAATTTTTCCGGGTGTATGATTTTCTGCAATCCACGCGAATTATAACGGACTTTTACTTCTTAAATAATCTCTCACAGCATTCTTATAACTTCTCCCGAGACTTGCATCGATTAAAGGTGGCATTCCACAACTGCCCAGCACAACAGTTTCACCTTCAGTCAAAAGTTTATTGCAAATAAAGCGAAATTGTGACATTTTTCTTAAATATTGATCAGAACAAACAACAGTAGACGCTTGTGATAAATACGTTTATTCACTCGAACTGCACGTTTAACTCTAAAAGAAGCAGGTACCGTCAGGGGTGCCCTCCCCACCCCCCCCCCCCAGAAAGGGTCATGGCCCAAACTGCGCCATCGAAATTTTTAGGGGGATTGTTTTGAGGGGTAATTTTCATTTGGGGGGAGGCATGCTTTTTGGGGGGGGGATTTCCGCGAAAATGAGGGGGGTGCGCCTTTGCTCTTAGTGGGTTGGGCACCTCTGGGTACGTGAACGATGGCACACCGACTAGAATAGCCAGATGATATTCAAGGCCACGCGAGTAGAGGGGATTCTGTAAATGACTGGCTGTCTTTTGAGAGTACGCAATATCTGGGAAGGTTTGGTCATGGAGAAAAAAATCATAAGGACCATTTTTATAGAGAATTTTGAGATCAACAACTTTGGTCTGCGGTACTTTTCGATAAAACTTACCGTTTTTGAGAAAAATCCAAAAAACCTAAAATTTTGACCTTTGACCCCGGTTAACTTTTTTAGCGCACATGGGATCGATGTGGACTTTTGGCACTTTATTTGTAAAGCTAAACCCAAGGTCTCTACAAAAATTTAGCTTTCCCGGAATTTTTGTTATTTCCATTGTCTAAATTGACCGGACTAAAAAGAGTATTGCCTGCGGTGCGCGCAGGAACTAAGAACTCTTTTATTATGTGGCAAACGGATGGCTTTTATTATTGTTTCTTCAAAACTCACCGCGTCTTCGCCTCCAGCGAAGGACGGAAGGAGAGAAGGAAATTTTTTTGACGAATAATTTAAAATATATATATTTTTTTATTTTTTACTTGAAGTATCTGCACTGATACAGGAAATTTAATTCTAAAAATTTAAGATTTGCACTAGCTCTCTTTTTGTTTTTATCCTTTTCTCACAAAGTTATTACCAGAGCGTACATTTTAGAACATCAGGGTCAATGCGAGAGAAGGTAGGCAGTAGGGAAGGGGGGGGGCTGCGTACTCCTGGGTGTGTGACTGCCTAACCACTCCTGGAGTATAATTGTTTCGAGTGTTAACAATTTTGGACTTTTTTCTTTGGCATCACTAATTTTTTCACGAAAGAGAAATAAATTATCATTGGTTCTATTAATTAACTTAAATTTATGTTATATTAATGCATATTTAAAAATTTATTGGTGTTTATTCATTAATTAATGAATGAAATGAAAATACATCCCTTGATATCTAGATAGACTTTTTTTTTTGTTGAATAAAATGAAAAAAAAAAATCTAAATAAGATCTCTAATAAAATCTATCTACAATATATGTGCCGGCACCGTAAGTTGCATTAAAATTTACTATTTACGCTATTTAGGGAATTAAATTTATTATGGTTTTAACAATTGCATTTTACATTAATATGGATGTTAGGGTGAGTTTCAGTGTTAAGTACCTGTACGTAAACAAATTTAAAAAGAAATTAAAATTTTAAAATATTAGCTTCCCTATCAAATTAAATATCCTGTTCCAAAGCAATGATCTATTCATTTTGGTTTAGTCACATACACACACATTCAAAATCATAAAACAAATTTTTCCACATTTAAAATTATTATAAGAGCGAAAGAATACATTCAGTAAGCTTCTGTTATTAGATGTTTCAGATTTGTTTTTGATATTTTATCCTAAAAACTAAGACTGTTGTAAATTAAACTATACACTTACCAACCAAAACATTTACTGTCTCCGTTGAATGGAGGGGACGGGAGGAGAATTGAAGTTAATGTGTGGTGTTGATGTCAAATTAGTTTCTTTTATTGGTTGGAGGGGGGGGGGCGGACCCTGTACGTTTCTGCCACTGACAGTATGGCCTAGACGTCAAGAGTGCAGTATTGGGCCTACTTTTTTTTTTGAAATTTTAGGTAGAATATATTACGAATAATGTGGTGCAAAATTAGTTTACCCACATGGTTTCCCTAAACGACTATAAAAATTATGTACGAGTCATTCCACGTCAACTAACCCATTTTTACAAATCATTCCCACTGAATCATCTCTGAATTGGATGAAATTTTATAGAGCTTTGAACTAACATATGCAAATTTTCAGCAGCGGTTGTGGAACAAAAAATGCGCGGCATGTGAGTTGTTTTAAACTTTAAACATTCTCAACATTTAGCCGTAATGGATGCTACATCGTTGTCCAGTGGATTCCTGCTGAGTAAAGGAAAGGACATTGTTTCATACTTCAAGTAAAGTAGCTACGTAACAAATAAATACCTTTGCACTTGAAAATTAAATAAATAAATTTAAAAACTTTTAATGTACAAAAATAGCAAATTACTGAAAAATTGCAAATTATTTGCAGTAATTTACAGTTTTCGTGTATTGAAACGTAGGTAATTTATTAATTTAACATTCATTTAAAGCAGCTAAGCCCTCACGAAACTCAGCAAAATGCAGTCACCGCTAAACCAACCTCAATTGAACTTGAAACGAGATATTCCCACGAGATGGAATTCCACCTACGACATGCTTATTTTTGTTCTAGTTTTGTGACAACCTAAAATCGAAGAATAAACTCTACCACTGCGCTTTTTTAACAAGTTCACATGCGTGCTAAGCAAAATCTAATGAGCTCAAAGTCCAAAAATGTTAGAATGTATTAACAACAAAACGTACTTCGAGCTCTTAGAACTTTCGGTTTCTGTGCGATAAAATTTTGTGCAAATTCGTTTGGCGCAAAAAGCTTATCCGCCATTTTATATCACTTTTTGGTAGATCCTAGATCCTCAGGATTTGGATTTCAGAAGCTGAAAATTTGCATAAGTGTGTTTCAAATTCAAAAGCCTATACTTCTATAGAATTTCATTAAATTGGATATGATCGAGTGGAGTGGAGAGCACTAGGTCACTTGAAATAGAATGACTCTTAATGGACTGTGATAGAAAGTGTGAATTTGTGAAGTAATTATTTATTTTTTTTTTCAAACAAGGTTGAAAAAAAAAATGTTTTGAAAGTACAGCTCCTTTTTGACAAGGGAAATTATTCAGGACTACTATTTTTTTTTTTATAGTAGACTTTTATGAAAAAAAAAATGCTAAGCTGAATTTTCATAATACACTTCATTTCTTTTTACTTTGAAAAGATGCACAGCTTATGGATTCAGAAAAATACTGCAAATTAACTAAAATGCAAAGTTACTGAATCTTGTGGTTGTAATACTTGTATAAATGCAATTAAAATTTTTTTCAAAAATGAGATATTTGTTTTAATAAAATGGTTATTTATTTTGCCTTAACGTTTTTCTATTGTGTGAACTAAAATGTATTTGCCTCTTTCTAAAAAAACATTTTTTACTCTTGGGCATCTAGTGCTTTTCTTTCTTTAGAAATAGCTTTTTCATTGATAATGAGTAATAAGAACTCTAGATTTTCATGCAGTAAAGACTATTAAGATGAGTCTTATAATTTATTCACGTTTTTGGTAATTGCTAGCGTTGTAGCTAGTTGGTCGATTATTGATCTTAAAAATGACAAACTTTGCGTTCGATGAGCCCGACCGGTAAGCTACCGGTCGATCAACGAACGCAACCGAAGGAGAAAAATATTATAATGGAAACTAAAATTGATATCATAAATGTTATTTCATTGGAAAATTTCTTTAAAAAAATGGCGCTACAAGAAAAAAAAAATTCTATCAGTGTCTTGACACAGATAGTGCAGTAAGTCATAAATTACTTTCAGGGCTAAGAAGATTTATTTATATGGTTGCCATTCCATTCCGGACTGTTAAGCCAAAAAAATTATCTTCCGGGAAAAAAATTACGTTTGATAGGTTTGATACATTTCAAAATCAGGGATCAACCCCCAAGATTTTTAAGCGAAAGCAGAGCCAAAGATCTCTGTTAAAAATCGAAGCTATTGCACCCGTAGTTGCATCTATTAATTAAAAAATTAAATAAAATTAAAAATTAATACGAGCAAGGAAAGTAAACGTTCCTACACTTCTTATAGAATAAAAACAAGCCAAGATAAATACTCCAATTGCAAAATTCCAAACATGAATTGTGCTTGCCTCACGAAAATTTGAATACCCTAATGCGAAGCAAACCGCAAATCTCAAAAAATTCCGAATTTTCTCCTGCGATCCCTCTCTAAGAATTGCGTCACTCAGGAAAATCTTCTCAAGACAACACCATTCAACAATTACGCAGTCTGCGACTTCTCCCCTTTCCTCGCCCCTCTCCTGCAGCACCGCTGATTCTGCTTCTTTATTCGATTTCGAATGCGCGCGGTGTCATTTTCCCCTTTCCCCCCGACCTCCATAGTTTCGCTTTTCAAATGCGCATGCTCTGTGGATCGGTACCCCTCTGCGCATGCTCCATCCAACCAAGGTGTTTGATCCGGATCCGCGCGTACTGCGCATGAGCTAGGAACCCGTTTCCGTTTCTCGGATACGTATCAGAGAGGTGATCGATCCGAATCCCCTTTCGGATTCGTTTTGCCCATCTCTATCGTGGTGTTGTCGAAGCTCGTACTGTCTTAATTAATATCGCTTTTTGAAAATTATAAATGTTGAAACGTGCTAAGTACTGGTAGATATGATGTAGAGTTGGCCCCCCGCTTTATGTAATCCATTTGGGACAAGTACAGTTTGATGCCAATAACCGATTGATAACAGTAACTGAATATATTCCAGAACACGCAAAGTGTTGTTTCTTTTTCTTCCCCAATTAAGAAGCATTGATTTTTACTACTATGGCTGTTCAAAAAAGACTGTTTTGTCTGCAGTTGCTTGCTAGAGGGCGCTTGGAGCGAGTTTCAGCACAGAACTCTAAATACGAAACCGAGTACTGTCTGACCACGGATTGTATGGAAAGACAAACGTTCGTTTTACAGCCGGAAATGGACGAATCTATTATTTTTTACCGATGTCAGTTTTTGCAGAAGCAGACTCTCATTCAAATGAGCGGAATACGCGCATCAAGTTTTTACTTTTCCCCCTTAATCACATAAATTTGTTTAATCTGGACGTTTGAAAATTCCATGCAATCCGTGGTTGGACAGTAGTGTAGTAGTAGGTAGCGCAACTGTGTAAGCGCGTAGTGTGTTCTGTGTATAAGTGTATTAGAATTTAGAATGTTGTTATGTAGTTTACAATATATATATATTTAAAATCACTAAATTGTTGAGTGATTTTTTTCACCGGAAATAAGCGTGAATTGCAGCCACTTCGAATGTCTCGACGAAGCAAGCTCTCCCCGAGAAGAAACCCGACAGAATGAGGTAGGACTTTCAATTTCAGTTTTGTTTAGGACTGCTTAATTCTGAAAATAGAAAAATAAATTTTACAAAGGCAGTGAGAAACAAAAGGATGTAAGAGGACATTTTCAAGTTTTCAGTAAAATGCGTTTAAAGATAAAATCCTCGGTAGGCGTTCGATGAAAATGTTTTCCAAATCATCCTGTGTGCAACAGAACCTGCCAGATCTACTACAACTATCTATTGCTCCAAGACAGAGAGGGTTACCTACCATTTATTCTGGTTATCTCTAAATTTTTAATTTTGCTATTTACACCCCTTTGCTTCTCATTGCCTAAACTGCTAATTAAAATTGCAATGACTCAAATAAACGTGGTTTTAAATTATAAATTACAAAATTAGCAGAATGAAACAGCTCTTTTTTCCATTGATTAAACCATCCGTCCGATGATACAGTCTTTTTTGCCCATTTTAAAAGCAAGATCTTCTGTTTTTTGTCGCAGTAAAGGACTGTTTACTCGCGCATTCTTATCCATGACTCAAATAAGCGCGGTTTTAAATTATAAATTACTAAATTAGCAGAATGGAGCAGCTCTTTTCCCCATTGATTAAGTCATCCGTTCGATGATACAGTCTTTTTTGCCCATTTTAAAAGCAAGATCTTTTTTTTTGTCGCAGTAACGGACCGTTTACTCGCGCATTCTTATTCATGACTCAAATCAGCGCGGTTTTAAATCATAAATTACTAAATTATCAGAATGGAACAGCTCTTTTTCCCATTGATTAAACCATCCGTCCGATGATACAGTCTTTTTTGCCCATTTTAAAAGCAAGATCTTCTGTTTTTTGTCGCAGTAACGGACCGTTAACTCGCGCATTCTTATACCTGACATTCGCAAACCACAGTTACAAAGCAGAATCAACCTCACGATCTTTTCCAGCACGGTTTCGCTTGTTGTTTAAATTTTCATTTAGCTCATTTTTGTTTTCAATCTCGTCACGATGTTTAGTAACTCGCAATGTAATGGCTGAGAAATGTTTCGTTGTTCTGCATTTCCGTTACTCATCACAGTATAATTGTCAGAGCGTTTTAAAATGTTAAATTTTTCTTTGACAGTTTAAATCATTGCGCTTTTTCCCTATCCCTAAAATGTTTGACCGTTCAGAGTGAAGTTTTTAGTGTAACTGAACAGGGATAAGAATTCTTCTGCTTTACTGATAATTAGGGAGTTACTTGTCAAGATTTGCCTTTGTATTCCTGTTGATTGAGGAGGAGGAAAGAGAATGTTATGAAAAAGTGATAACAATAAACGAAGGCACGAAACACAATATCCGATTTTTTTTGACACATGTTAATGTACTACAAGTGTATCGGGACGTCGTGATTCTGATAACATTAAGCGAATGACAACATTAACCAATATAACATTAAGCGGCGCCTACTGCATGCCAAAAATGTTATCGGTAGGTTTTCAGAGCTTTTAAGAAAACCTTTACAATTAGCATAACTTTAACATGAGAACCCCCTCCCCCCCTTTTTTTATCACATATTTAGGATCAGCATCATCATTTAATTTTGCATACAAAATTTTGATTCATTTACTCCAGCCGTTGCTTCAAAATTTGATTGAGAAAAATCTCCAACTGTTAAAAAGATTTTTCCAAAAATAGAAAAATCTTTTCTGAAGAGGAAATTAACAGAAATTTTCATGAGTTTCAAAAATTCTGCTCTCTTTAAGCGGTGTTTGCTCGTTAGAAGAGACTTATGTTTAACTTTCTACCACAAATCCTTTTTATTTTCTCGTTAAATCCGAGTTCTCGTTAAAACAGAGTTCGTTATGAGCCAGTTCGACGGTAGTGACTTTTTCTTATACCAAAAAAACTGAACCCGATTGTCTTTTTTTGTGTTTAAGATACGTTTGAAATCATAAAAGGGCAATCAATTTCATACATCCCCTTACTTTTTTGACCTCTTGACGGCATGCACTTTGCATTTAGGACAAGTTATAGAGAAAGTGTTCCCAGTTTTTATTTGTGTTTTAAACATTTGCCCCACTTTTAATTTCGTCATACATCAAATGAAGTTGTTTCTGAAAATGGCATAAATATCGTGTTTACATAGAATTTTAAAACTTTATACATAATTTTTTACGTTTTTCTGTTTTTTTTTTGGGGGGGGGGGGGGAGGAGCGTGACACCACACATTACCGCTCCAGGTGTCACCCGTGCGAGATACGCCATTGTTTAAGTAAATGTACTATAGCGAGTAGTTTCAGTTATTTCCTTTGAAAAAGTAAATTGATATTCAGTACAATCGTTTGCATTGACATTGAGTGCTAAGTTTTGACCCAGAAAGTACCTTTTTACATGCGGTGGTGTTCTCCGGATTGCTTTTCGCAAATATCTTTTGTTGTTCCTGTCGGAATGCAATGAAATTTTGAACTCTGGATGCTTTTCGTCTCAAAAACTCATTTATGCTGTAAAAATTACGTGTTCTCATTTGAAAAGATTCAGAGTTTGTGTATGGTCCCTTATAAAAATTTAACTTACTTAGTTTTAAAGAAGATTTTAACCCACTTCGGATGACACCTCTCTTCCGTTCTGAGCACAATATAGTGTTCAAACAATTACGAGTATTAAGTGTTCGTTTCTATTCTACAGATACCTCCGCCAGTTGCAGCATTGGCGAAGTGTACGTGAATTTTTCTTCCTGAAAAGCTATAGGATGAACAGAGATCAACTCTTATGAAACTTATATTAATTCAGGGTTGCTCCGAACTGGTAGATATGATGCAAATCGAATTTCGTGTTTTCTGCAGCTTTTCTGAGCTACTGTTGCATCTCATATAGTTTGTTAAAAAGACATAGAATAAATGATAAATACAAATAAAGGAGAACACGGTTGTTTTAGTATAATCTGAATTTTGCACTCAAATTTGAGAAAAAAAGTTTTAAAAAGAAATTTGGAATACTAATAAACTAGGAAGGAACAGCAATGTACCTCACGGACTGTTGGAACTCGGACGCATCCCGTTATGAAAAAATTTCTTCCAGCATTGCAAAAGAATAAAGGAAATAGTTTTCATAAAAACAAACTTCAATCGATTCTTTGAGGGGAAAATTCAAACATTAGACAGAAATAATGAAACGGTTTGTAAACAGATATGACGTCATTTCTTGTCCACAATTTGACATTTGGCGAGCCATCATGCTTGGTTGCTCATACGAGGGGGGACCCAAAAGTAACCGGATTTTTGTTCTAAAATATTTATAGATCAGTCTATTCACAAAATTTCTTTAGTCTCCTTCAAAGTATTCACCATTAGTTGCAAAGCACCTGTTAATTCTTTTTTCCATTATTAGAAGCTCCCCTGGAACTTTTTAACTTTGACCATGTCCAGCGCCTGTTGCGAAGTAGTTTTTACAACCTCCACGTCATGAAAAAGCTTCTGTTTTGTATATTTTTTTTCATCCTCGGGAGCAGAAAAAAATCACAGGGGGCTAGGTTTGGCGATTACGAGGGGTGAAGAACGAATAGCCACCCCCTGAGAGGCCAAGTAGCGCTTAATAGTGAAGGCTGAGTGTGCGGGGGCATTATCATGGTGAAGGAACCATTCTTCCCATCGCCTGTGCGAGCTCCAACTCACACTTGTTTCTTCTGAAATTTCGTCATTCGTAAAACGATGACTCTTATTGATTTTTTGACGGATTTTTCAACGTTTTCATCATTTCGAGACGTTAAAGTGCGCTCAGAACGAGCATGATCTTCAGCACCTATGCTACCACGTTTAAAGCGCCCAAACCACTCGAAAACTTGAATACGGCTCATAGCATCGTTCTTGAAAGCTTGTTGAAGCATTTGGTAAGCTATTCCGTTGCTGACTTTTCAAGCAGGAAGCAAAATTTCAAGCTTGCACTTTGATCTTTTAAATGTGCCATAATGACTTCGCAGGCGGAAAGCGATAACACCCAAAAAAACCAACACTACGATCAGACGTTCCCAACTACACTGATGCCACTTGCACAGTTGGGCTGTGAAGGTCTCTACTTGAGTCATCTAACTAGAGAACACTCTACTACATCTAGAACTGGCAGCGCCCCATTAGTCCGGTTTCTTTTGGGTCCCCCCTCGTATGTTAGAAATGACCCTCCAACCCACCAAGCAAAATTCTGGACCAGGACTCTCCTTCTCCCTCTATTGCTATATATATACTTTTTTAAAATATTGAGTGATTATCAAACGCCCTCCTCGCAAGTTTTTGACCTCGCGACGACCTTGTAAAAGAAAATGCCTTCATTCACTTCAATGAAAGTTGAAGATACAAAGACTATATAAGATTTTCATGATTTCAGCTTCTTCCCTAACACGAAATCCTGCATTCACCACTGCCAGGACGCAAGACTTTTCAAATTGTTGAAATTCATGTTTAACATTGTACTAACTACATCTTTTTCTTTTTTTTCTGCAAGCATTGTGCTTTTGTCATCTTCTTTTCTTTACTAATAATAAAGCTAAAAGTTTGTCTGAATATCTGGATTTCTGTTATAAAAAAGCAGTCGGAAACTTTGTGCCATGGAATGAGTAAAAACGACACAACGAGTATAACGTACAAATAAAGTACTAAAATGGAGTTAAAAACTCAGCAAACAAATGTTTTGGGGCTGTCAAATGCAAGCCCCTTCGTCAGTGCATAAAAGAAGAACGAAAGCCCTTACAATGTAGACAAAACGGCAAATGAACGAAAAATGGAAGGAAGCAAAGTAAATGGACATTAGAACAGGAAACAAACATAACACACAGGTTTGAGGAGTTATAAAGACAAATGCTAGCACAAGAAACGCAGAACCACCAGTGTTGCTTCTTAAGCAGAAATATTGAACTACTTGATAATGCATTACCGAGTGCTGAGAACTGGTCTCTAATGGAATATATCAAAATATGTTTAAAAATTGCGTCCTAAAGGTTGACGGAGAACCTTGTATCCTTTTCGCCATTTCGGCCAAAGAAGGACCGTAGTGCCAAAGTAGCGCACGGCAACCTTTTATATTCTCGAGTATTTTTCTCAGTGCGAGTAGCGGTTTTTGACTACATTGAGTTTAACATTTCAATTGGCGAGTCTGTACGACCCGCGTTCTAATACGTCTCGTCATTTAAGGTGAAAAGCCAATGATAACTTCTCATTTCTCCTAGCTGCTGAGCAGGAAAAACGACCACCAATAGTAAAACCGGGCGATCAGCGAAAATTATTCAATGCTTTTGACACTTACGATTCTTCAATTGCGCTATATACTGGTAGATATGATATATGCCAAAATGCTATCAGTAGATTCTCAGAGGTAATAAGGAAAACGTTAAAATTAGCATAACTTAAACATTCTCTACGAGATCCCCCCCCCCTTTTTATCACATATTTGGTTCGGCATCCTTATTTATCTTTGCATACAAAATTTTGTATGCTATAGCTCCAGCCGTTGCTTCAAAATTCGATTGAGAAAAATCTCGCAATGTTGAAAAGATATTTTTCATACTTTTGCATCGAATATCTAAACCACCTTAAGAACGGGAAAAAATGTTTTTTTTTTTTCAAAGTATGAGTCAACCTAACAATAAAAACGTCATTTAGAACACAGTAGAAGACCGTTATAACGCACAGTCGTGACCAGAGCTTTTGCGGTATGCAGGTTTTGGCGTTATATAGAGCAGTTCACAAATTTTAAAATTAATATTTAGAATATTAGCACTTCAGAATGAATTTTATCTGCAATGAGTATTAAAGTACCAATATTATTTAGTCATTCATAAATGAATATGTTTCACAAGCGAATTATCCCGCACTTCTGCTAGCTTCATGGCTTACATGACATCTGCATTTTCATGAGCCATCCGGAATTTTCTGTTTTGTGTAAGTATTAATTTTCATTTAAAAGCTTTGAATTAAGATGGGAAGATGAAAAACTGTTTCAAAATTTAATTTTCCTATTAATTTTTATGATTGCGAACAAAACAGAGAAATTTTTTTAACTTCAAAACCTATTGTTTACTTCCGAAAAGTTGTGCGGTTTATAGAGAATTGCGTTATATAGGCCGGCGTTATAAAGGTATTCTAATGTATTAAAAGTAAAATTTGGAATTTTTCATGAATTATGAAACTAATATCTGAAAAAAATTTGACCTGGAACCATATTATAGTTTAATGGAAAAACAATTTAGTATAGATTTTGTAAAGTTATCTAAAATTTGAGCTCAAAATATGCAGTACTTTATATATTATAATAAAAAATCAATTTTTCTTTCGTTTGAAGGTCTCAGTAAATTGTGGTTTATATGTAAAAAAGGAGGAAAATTGGTCACGGAAGAACGTATAACCACTGTTAACTCTTCACAATTGCACAACAGTCACACATTCCTGGTTTGGAAGGGGGGGGGGGGTGTAGGAGGTGCGTGTCTTGATAAGGGAGGAAATAGAAAAACTTTAAATTCAGACTCAGTAACGCTTCAAACTTTTTTCGCATATAAATTGTGTTGACATCATAAAAGAGGCAAACGCAGTCCCCTACAGTTCCTGATGCAGATAAACTTAACACAGCAACTACTTGTGAAATACACCGCCAGCTCAGTCATTTCCAGCCGAAGACTGAAGTTTCGTGCTTATTTGCACTCATCAGCCCGGCATAGGGAAGTGACTGAGCCGGAGATGGAAAACCTCTTAAGAAAGTCAAGAGCTGCTTTTTGCTTTAGCCCTGGCTAATGGGCGGAAATTTACTGAATATACCTTGCCTCGCGTTCAGTCTTCGAGTTGAACCGAACCATTGCTTCGGTCACTCGTCTGGTCTGCTAATTCTATATTAGCTACCAGTTTGTTTGAGATTCTGATGCCAGCTCTCGCTGAGAACGGATGTCCCTGAGACAGCTCCGCCATAAGCTATAGCAAATCTCGAAGACAACGCGACTCCTCGCCGTGTGCAGTGATCGAACCTGGTGATGGGGGCAGTAAGACGTATGGCTGGGGCTTATCGAAAAGGAATGTTTTAATGAACTCTGAAGAAGGAATTACTCCCAAGCCGCTTGCCAATAGGGAAGTATCAACCTTTCAAATATTCCAATTTTAACTATTGCACAATGTTGACAGGCTTACAAAACACAAAAATTCACCATGGCCGGATTTTTAAACCCAACTATTGATTTTTTATGAATTTTTTAAAGAGCGATGCGCAAAAAAGAGTTGTGGCCTAAAACGTCAGCAGCTGACGTCATTTCCTTGTTCCGATCAGAGCTCCATTTCCATGTCGTGTTGCGCCTACCAGGAGGTGAATAGCACTGTCTTTTTCAGCCTTTTTAAAGTCTTTAACCAGCATTTTTTCCATCATGGAGCTAGGATTCACGAAAGATCGATCCAATAACCTTCCTCAAGTAAAGTCATTCATGATGTTTGACTTTTTTCGAAAGGACGAGAGATTTAATGCCCTAGAAGTACGGGGAGTGAAACAACAAAGTTTCACCATTGTTATTCTTTAAAATTGTACGTACATATCCGTCTATGTTTGCAGTTCATATTATTCGCATTAGTTTCCCTTATCAAGATTGATCATTTCCATTTGTGTGTCGATGGTTTTTTTATCTGAATATATAAATTACAATGTAAGAGCGCTATTCCAGTTCTTACTTGGCGGCTTTTAATGAGGCGCGCATTTTGTAACAACCTTACTGCAAGTGATTCCAGTACTAAGTTTTAGAGCAGTTTTTGCATGAAAATTTTTCGCTTTGCTGGCAATAAAAGTTGATCTACTTTTTTTTTGCGGAAAATTGTTTTAAATCCATTAATACATGTTAATTATCCTTGAGTTTTTGTGCAACTTAGCAAAAAAAGGAAAAATATATTTTTTTGCTCTTTTGATAAAAATAATAAATGTGAAAATGGTGTTCATTTCATAAAATAAGTACCTTTTTGCATGTGAGAAATGTCTTGTATATATAGAAACGCTTCTGGTGATAAACTGAAAATGTATTTTTAAATTATCAATTTGTAATAGTTAAAATTTGAAGATAGTTTGAATGTCAAAAAGAAAGTATTTATAGTTTTTGCATTGTTATTAAAATGGAAATAGTAATGCATCTATTACTTTCTATTTAAGTTTATTGTGCAGGGTTTAAATTCCTTTGTTTACTTGCATTTTTTTAAAAATATCTCATATGCTTATTAAACATTTATTTATGAACAGTTGTGAACATATATTTCAAACTGTATTTCTCACTTGACATAGTTTTTAATTAAAATGAAGTGCAAATTTTCATTTTCAAATTTTAATTAATAAACACACTTGAAAACACTTCTTTCGAAGATCCTGCTGTGACGGAACAATAACAAAACGCTTGTGAGGAGTTTTTTTAGATGTAGATACGCATCCAGGAACGAAGCAATACTTGTAATTGATTCTACTAACCATGACAAAAAAATCAAATTAAAAACAATCGCAGAATGCATTAAACCCTACAGACAGCAAAGGATTTTCACTAGCCTTTTATGCGCGCTGCTGTTAGAAGGCTCTTGTTTTCCCGCGACTTCCCCCAAAGATCGCCAAGCACTTCTTTGTCCTAGCCAACCCCGCCGCCTCGCAGCGCGGCAGTGACGTCAGTCAAAGAACTTACAAGCAAATGACGTCACTCGCGCGTGAACTTTAAAAAATTATTTTTAAAAAAAGTATTAGTCGTATCGTAAAAATTTTTTCGCAGACTATCATATAAAAATAATATTCTTCACTACAACTGGACCCGCCTGCCGACTCCGAAGGAAGTGTGGTGAGTGTTAGTTCCTTTATTGATCCAAGTCTCATGCAGAAATACATAAGTAAAATTAATTTGCTAGAAACCAAACTTAATTCTAACTCTAATTCAATTAATTTTGAGGAATTACTCTATTTCGTGAATAATCTAATCTTTGAATATAAATGTAATATTAATTTGTTAAACCATAGCGACTTGACGCTACTATTTAGACTATTTGATTTGAAATGTAACGATATTCAGCTGAAACATTCAACTTCATTAGATACCCAAATTGATCGACTTGATTCATTGCAATCAAAAATTGAAGATAATAATTCAAAAATGGACTTTATTTTTGATTTCATTTCTAAACCTAAAACTGTTGACTCTACTACAAATACTGAGCCTGTAGTGAAACCTCCATTTTCTGATAATGATACTCAAACGGATTGCAGTACTCCAATTCCTGACGAGAATCCTTGTGAAGAAATAACTGCAAACCGTGAACATCCTCCCATTGAAAGAAGTGTTAAGAAGCACAAAAAGAAGAAATAAGTTAAAAGTGTATTTATCCACAAGTCTAATATGGAAAATATAAACAAAATTGAAGTTAAAAATGAAAAAATTGATTCTGACTCGGTTGCTTCTGTAAGCTCTTCTGGCTATCCAACCGACCCTGAAAATGAAACATTTGCTTCTTCGGAAGCTGCTGACCAATGTGAAATAAAAACTGAAAACTCATTCAAAGTTGTCAAAAATTCCAGATCTAGGAAAATTAAAGTTCCCCCGATCTGGGTTGATGGTACTCACGACTTTGATAGTCGGTTAAAATTATATTCTGAAGTGGCCGGAATTACTATCACCGGCAAAATTAAAAATGATAAGATAATGTGTTCTATACCTACTTTTGAGGCGCACAAAAAATTAAAAACATACCTTGATGAAAATTTCATAGGAAACCATACGCTTAGACTAACTGAAGAAAAACAACTTAAGATTGTTATCCGCGGTCTACCTATTCAAACTGACTTGATATGGATTGCTGATAAATTAGCAGTACTAGGATTTGTCCCCCAGCACATAACGGAATTGCGTAAAATTGGACAGAACAAATGTAAACTGCCCCTCTTTCTCATTTACTTGAAAGATCAAGCTGAAAATGAAAAAATTTGGTCACTTGAGAAATTAGAGAGCTGAGCGACTGAACCTGTCTGACGTGTTTTCTCCCTGCTCCGCTCCGCGCTGAGATGTCGAAGCGCAACTCATGGAGGAGGTCGGACGCCCCCGGGGATAACGGCGTAGAGGCCCTTTTCAGGGCCGGCGGGGTTTCCCCCGTCATCGAAACCGTCCCCCAGGCCAGCGCTCCCGCTTCCCCCGCATCTAATTCTTCAACGATTTCCTCTCGGAATGACCAACCTGGACGACGGACAGATGATCTCAGGCCCGAATTCGTAAAAATTCTGCTAAAGTACAATCACAATCATCAAGAGGTCCACGACAAGATTGAAGGATGCACCGACAAACCCACCCTGGATGGAACGCATAAGTATCTCACGCAACTGCTCAACGAACTCAATGACCTTCACCTGACTAATCCCTCCTTCGGAGAATACACCATCTGCAGCGACTTGAATAGGTTCATCAACACGACGGAAAAAATGCTCCACAAGATGTATCCCCAGCCAAACCCCGCAGATCTGGACATCGAAAACGACCTGGACTCGTTCTTCCGGAGCCCCTACAAGAAAGCAAAAAGATCCTCTCCCCTTAAGACGAGACCCAGCAACAAGGGCGACCCTGCAATCCAACTCAGTAACCGATTCCAGCCTCTTGCCACCAAGGACGATGAGCCACCCCAGCCACAGATGTTGACAAATCCTACTACGGTTGACGCTCCTAACAAGCCCAGCACTCCAAAGACAAGGCCCCCTCCAATTACGGTCGCAAATGCCACGGAGCCTGTTCAACTCCTCGATACCCTCGCCAAGATGTGTGCCGGCTCAGTACAACGGAAAATCACCGGAGATGATCTCCAAATCTACCCATCACTCATGGATGATTACGACCTCATCGAAGGATACCTTCACGACAAACAACTCCAATACCACAGCCGCACCCTCCCTTCCAAGAAGCTCCTCAAGGTAGTGATCCGTGGTCTCCCGCTAACCCACCCTACCGACGAGCTCATGAATGACTTGAAAGGACTCGGCTTTGACGTGACGAAGGTGCTCCAAATGCAAGTCGGACCAGAGAAAAAGCCCCTACCTCTCTTCATAGCGGTCATAAACAAGAGGGACAATACTGATGATATACTCGGAGTTAGCCACATTGGCTATCTCCGCATTTCTGTCGAGCGTCTCCGGCCCAAGTCCGCACCCATACAGTGCTACAAATGCCAAAGATACGGCCACACCGCATCCAAGTGCTACAGGACCCCACGCTGTCTGAAGTGCGCCAAGGAGCACCGTTCATTTGAATGCACCAAGGACCCCTCCACGCCAGCTTGCTGCGCCCTATGCGGGGGCGCCCATTCTGCTAACGCTCCAGTGTGCCCGGAGAAGCCGAAACCAAGACAGCCCAGGATCCCGAAGACCTTTCCTGCCCAGGACGGTAACGCTTGGACCCGTAGGACCCGCAGTACCGCAGCCACTGATTTCCTCCCAAAACCAGTTGCTCTGCAACAGCTATCTAATCCAGGACAAGACATGAGGCAACTCATGTCGCTGATGACGCAAGTTCTCCATCAACTTCAGGCCCAGCAGCAGCAAATCAACGCCCTAATAAGCGGTCTCGCAGCCCTAGCGAGGCCTTAGGCTTATCTCCCCCCCCCTTTTTTGATCTGGTTTTTCCCAGGCATCCTAAGTGCCTGGAGGCCCATTCAAAATTACTCATCCCTTTCCCATCTCAATCTACCATTCCACTGAATCCGGGTAAAGATGCTTTTGCGTCATAGGCCCGATAATAGTGTTGAATCATCATTTTAATATCACCCTTGAATCTCTCAGAAGAAAAGACATTATGGAGTGTTGGAACTGCCAAGAATTCTTCCACTCCTCTTTTAGCTGTGCTCGACCCCCTGTTTGCCTTGTGTGGGCAGGACAGCACAAAACTAAAAATTGCAGAAAACCTTCAAACTTACCACCCGCATGTTTCCACTGCAAGGGCGAACATCTTGCAAATTTTAGAAGTTGTCCAAAACGACAAAATCTCATCGTCTCCTTGAATCGGAGAAATAAATTTGAAACTTGCACCTACCTGGGCCCCTCGCCCAAAATCTCAAATCCTGTGAATGAAACTCAACAGGTCCCACCTGTTTCTCCCAAGTCAAATAACACTGTTATCGATATGTTAACAATTACCGTCCAAAATCTTCTGCTTGAACTGCGTGCATAGTGGATTCAAATGAGTGTCTCTGCTAGCTACCAGTTTATTTTCTCTCTACATTTGATACTACCGAATTTGGTTTTCCCGCCAATACTTTTAGTAGGCGTGGCTTTCAGCGGCGGATTCACGACCGTCCAATGAGCATGCCGCTCGACTATTCCCATCACTGGAGGCAGAAATTGCTTGTTTCAGCTGAAGTTCCATTTCAAATCTTTGCGAATTTTCATATGAATAATTATTGTCACTCTTTCCCTCCCTTGCCGCTCAATAATTTTTATTATTGATAGAAGTTTTTCCTTAGAGAAGTGGGCCTAACCTGCGATCTTCAAGATTAGTGTGGTAGGCAATTCTCCTAATATTATTACATCTAGCTAACTATATTGCTTAACCTTTAAGTTTTCTAACTGAGACTGATCAAAAGGGTCATACGCTCTACCATCAATTACGCCATCCGAATGAAGTCTACCAGTTTGTTTCGCACTCTTGGCTTCCTTAAGCGGTTTTCCATCTCCAGCTCACTCTGTCGTAAGCCGGGCTGATAAGTGCAAATACGCGCGAAACTGCAGTCCTCGGTTGGAAATGACTGAGCTGGCGGTGTATTTCAAGTTTTTTGCTTTAGCCCAGGCTAATGGGCGGTAATTTACTGAATTCAGCAGCTTCTGTTTCTTGATACAACAGTAAAGAGCATTTCATACCTCTTGCCGAAAGATTAAAAGAAGTCACAGACCGCAGAGGCAGGGCTTTTCTCGTAAAAACCACCTTCATACGCCATGTTTTCAACATTAGTGCTGATGCCAAGTTAACGTTTCAATTTCAATGGGCGAGTCTGTGCGACTTGCGTTCTTATACATCCCGCCATGTAATGTGACAATACGATAATAACTTCTCATTTCTCCTAGCTGCTGAGCCGGAGAAACGAACACGAATAGTAAAACCAACCGGACTGACCATCAAACAACAGTCTATGCTTTTGACACTTATTATTCTTCAATTGCGCTATATACTGGTAGATATGATATATGCCAAAATGTTATCGGTAGGTTCTCAGAGGTAATAAGGAAAACTTTACAATTCGCATCTTAAACATTTTCTATGAGATCCCTCCCCCCCCTATTATCACATATTAGGGATCAGCATCATTATTTAACCTTGCATACAAAAATTTGTATGCTATAGCTCCTGCCGTTGCTTCAAAATTCGATTGAAAAAAATCTCGTAACGTTGAAAAGATTTTTTTTGATACTTTTGCATGGAATGTATAAACCACCTTGGGAACGGGAAATAATGTTTTTTTTTTTTTTTTTTTTTTTTGAGCAATCACGATTGCTTATTGTTCTCACTTGACCGTTCTTGGCGTTGTGGTTCCTTTTTCAGCTTGGACCAGGGGCCTCGGCCGCACCATCGCCAACCGGCCTCTGCAATCGCGTCGGAATCCGCTTTTGGAGGCATCCATGTCTTGAACACACACATGCTCACACACATACACACTCACATCACACACATACACACTCACATACTCACCTATGTGCATACACACAGGTCTAACCACACACACAAACCTACACATGCATACACGCGCGCCTACGCACACACACACACAACTATACACACGTAACCGCCCAGGAGGAGGGCCAAGCTTGGGGGCACAGGAGGCGTTTCTAGAAATAATAACTCCAAGGAGTAGGGTCCTGTTGCAACTCGTGATTGCGAAATAGATAATTTGAATTAAAAATGACAGAATTCAAACTGATTTTTTTTTTTTTTCGAAGTACGAATCTGCCCAATAATAAACACGTCATTTACACTACAGTCGATCGTGAAACACAATGCACACACACTAACGGCAAACAACAATGAAATTATTTTTTTTTTTTTCAAAGTACGAATCCGCCCAATAATAAAATCGTCATTTACACTACAGTCGATCATGAAAGCAGAGCCCACACACTAATGGCATATGTATCCGGCATATACACTAATAGCAAGTGAACAATCGTTGCCATTTCTAAATAGGAAAGATTTGCCTCCTCCCTTATACCTTTGTAGTTTTTGACATGAGAGAATCATGCAGCCCCCACACATTTGTCTACCTCAGCCAGTTGATGCGCTGGAGAGGTGTATTTGAAGAACACAAGTACATATTTTAAGTATTGGTAAGATAGACCCTTTTTTTAACTTATAGCACTCTAAAGTGGCCTTTAACTGGAAGGTATGCCAAATTTCGTGTTTTCTGTGGATTTTATCAGCTACTGCTGTTTCTCACACTGCTTATCAGGAAAACGTAGAATAAATGATCAATGCAAATAAAGAACACGGTTGTCTCTATATTATCCGAATGTTGCATTCAAAATTGGAATTGTTTTTAGACGAATGTTTAAAAAAAAAAAAAAAAAAAAAACTTGGAATACTAATAAGCTAGGAAGGAATAGCAATGTAACAGGGCCTGTTGGAACTCGAACACATCCCGTTATGAAAAATTTTCTTCGTGTATTACAAAAGAATAAATGAAATAGTTTTATAAAATTAACTTATTTTGGTACTTTGAAGAGAAAATTCAAACATTAGGCAGAAGTAATAAAACGGTTTGTAAACAGATATGACGTCATTTCGTGTTCACCATTAGGCGAGCACCAGCGATATTTCCCCAGAATCCTTGGTTTCAGCAACATCGCCAATCCTAGTAACGTAACACTTGCATAAACTGTTATATTTTCTTTCCCCAGGTGAAATTTCTGTCTGCTCTGGACAAACGGCACAAAACTATCGTAAACATAAACAAAGTTAATGCTGAAAACTCGACAAATTTTAAGTCTTACTTCTTGCTAAAATATTACATGAATGCACGCTCGTATTTTTTTTCATGCTGTTTAAGTTTATCACAGCAATATATTTTCTTAAATCCCTCTCAGAAAGCAATTTTTTTTCGTTCAGTAGACCCTCAAAAATCCAGACTAATATGGCCGAATCATAAACCATGCCAATTTTGCTGAAACGGAGAACGCCAAAGGTCCCAAATTCATGTCATTGATACAGTGCGGAATAATCACGTGGGATTTTACGTTTTTCTTTTTTTTCTTTTTTTTAATTGAAAAATAAAATATTCCCTACTATCGGTCTGGTTTTTCCGAAGTCCAAACTTTTGCGATCCGAATTTGTGAGAGTCTAACTGAGTAGTTACTTTCAAAAAACTACTGTAAACACAATGATTTCATCGCGCTAAACATTAACGACTTTAGTAATCTGAAAAATTTACTGAGCGGGACTTAAGATTTATTTCGAAGTCAAGAAATCCACCGTCTACTCAACGTTCTAGAATAACAAGCAGCTGAAGAGATGTGGATTGAAATTGGGCATTGGGAGGTGTTCCGCGAGGAAACTGAAAAACTTCTATGAAATCAACAGGTCAGTCCATCTTCTAAGATTTCTTCCTAATCTCCACTTTTGGATATGACTGATGTTTTTCTTGTTAGATGATGTCTCTGTGACTGAAAATGAAGAACACAGTCTTACTTCCCAAAAAAAAGTTTGAGGAACTAGTTATTACTAACTAGTACATCCTCGAGTATTTCATTCGGGTGTATCAACAACTTCAGCTCCAGAGCATAAAAAAATTCTGGATAGCAAAAGGAAGACAATCTGTGGAAACAGTTATTTCTACTTCTTTAATATGCAAAGAATCTATATATATAAAAATGAATGTGTGTCTGTATGTCATCCATGAACTCAAAAACTAACCGGTAGATTTGGCTGAAACTTTTACCGTTTGTTATTTTTGGTACTGGGAATGTTTATAGACCAGTTCGAAAAAAATCCGATCGATAGTTCCTTTTTTATTCCAATTTATGTCACAATCCATTGGATAAATACGAATAAAATTATCGGCTGCAGAAATTCATTCGCGTGAAAGATCTCATTGATAAGAAGTTAGCTGTTGTCATTTTTCTTGAGTTTGAACAAATAAATTCTTTCTTTATTGTTTTATGGCTTTTCGTGCAACGGGGGGATTTAAAACTTATTCTATATGATATTTTTAGCGATTGATTGATCTTGCAAACTGCGTGAGTACAAAATTTGAGCATAGTCATGGCTTCACTGGATACATGGACCGATTATTGTGAAAATTGCTATATATATGAATTTTTCCATGGAGAAGGTGCATAATATGCTCATTGAAGCCACTCGCCACCAGGTGTTGTCAAACAGCATACTTAAAATTTTAAAATTTGTTATCAATAATTATCTAACTTATAACGCAAGAAGCAAAAACTAAATGACAATTTGTGACAAACTATAAAGTTATTTCAGATAAAAGTCGTGAAAATAATATTTCAACGTTCTAAGCCAAAAAATTAAAAAAAAAAAAAAATCGCCAAAACTTTATCATTTGCGGCAAAGAAAGAAATACCTTCACGCCTCAAATTTTTTTATGCACTTTGTTCCACTGAAAGCCCCTATTCCACACTACCCATCATCAAAAATCTAAAAAAAATAAATAATAAATAAAAGAAAATAAAAAAATAGAAAAAGGGCTTTTTCGCTCTCATCGCTATAAGAACTCTTTCAAAATAAATAAATAAATAAATAAAATAAAAATTCGTTAATTTGTTTATTAAATTTTTTTTCGCTCTAAGTTTCGAAAATACTAAATATTTGCAATCCAATAGGAATGTCGATTGGACTCGTAGAAAGGTGAAGGAGGATTATACAGAACAAAATATAAACAAATCACTAAAGGTTTAGACTATTATATAAGTAATGACACACTAAACTAATGAAACAAGTAGAAGTCATAAACAACATTAGAAAAAAAATATATATGATAATAAATTTCACTTATATTCGACAAGTTTAAGGTTCAAAGCTACTACCAGTCTTTTATTTTCTTGTTTTAGTACTGTTATATAAAACCAAGTATTTCTGCCACCTCAGAGAGTCGTGGCGCTGGTTAGTGTCGACGAGGTTAAGTCCATTGTTTCGCCAATGGCGAAATTACAGCCCGCAAATTAAATCGACATTAATATTGTCTGCCATTCTGCGTATGCCGACATTTCAGTTGAACCGATCATAGTTTACAGTGAAAGCTCACAAAAACATTCTAGGGTGAGCTGTATCATCCGTTTACTCGCGCCTGATCAGGTTGCTGCGATTCTTTTTGCTTGATTTTCCAGATTTGATTCATTCAAGGGGAAGAAATGCTTTTGACAAAATATCAAAATAACAATTTTCGAAAATACTAAATATTTGCAATCCAATAGGAATGTCGATTGGACTCGTAGAAAGGTGAAGGAGGATTATACAGAACAAAATATAAAGAAATCACTAAAGGTTTAGACAATCTTTTGCCTCCTGAAGGATGTATCTCTCTGGCAGTTTTAGTAAATATAACGAAATTTCAGCGAAGTTTTAGTTATAGACTAAAGAACCAGACAAAAAAACCTACAGGACAAAGCAAAAGCTATTCTTTTGCATATATAATGCAGTTTTAATATAACAGATGGCGCTATAGCTCATGCATCGGTAGAGATCTTGTATTATAGTGCGGACGTTGTTAAGGGACAATTTTCCTATCTACATTTGCCAACTTTCAAATGTAGATGGCGCAGAATTTCACTCGGTTTATAGGGGGGAAAAATAAAGTGCCCTCTCTAAACAGCTTCACACAGAGGGGAGTAATTAGGCGTTAATAGCTCCGACGCGGGAGCTATTAACGCGAACCCCCTCTCCCTTCAGGCAAATGCAAAGCCGAAGACCGGTTTGCTCTTTCAACATTTCTCCGGATATAGTTGAAGAGCAACAAATGGTCAAATTTTAGCTTCCGCGCGATTTGTGATGGATGCATTTGTGGGAATTAGTTTTTCCTGAAAGGTATTGATACCAGGGCCCAAATTTCCCAATAGACCTAAGTACGCCACAATTTTCAGGGGCCGCAAATTTTGCTTTAACCACATTTTTTTTTTTAATTCTTTTTTTTTTTTTTTTTTTGTTCTTAAAAGAAAAATATTAGCATTTTTTCATTTTTCAAAGTTACAATTTTTTCTCGTCATTTAATAATGATTACTTTCACACATCTTATGAAAATCAAATGTGTTTCAATCATGGTAATTGATCAGCGTAAAACAGTAAGTGAAGACGAAAAGAGGGTGTCAATTTCAGAAAGTGTCGTTACGTTTATCCAGAAGTCGCAACAAGATTGGAGTTTGACAAGGATTTTAGTGTTATACTTAAGTTTATTCAGTGCTGGTTTCTTGAGTGATTGACGTTTATTTTCTTTTTTACATTATTAATATTTAAATTGTTTTCTGTTAATATTAAGTCTCGAAAATAAATAAAAATGAATGACGAACGAAAAAGGCTGATTGCTTTTAAATAAAGGAAACATGCTAAATTAAAAACCGAAGAACAAAAAAGAGTCATCAAAAATTTTTTAAACTTTTTTTTTTTTTTTTTTCAAATATGCAGTTTTCAAAAGCGGAAACTTTAGACTCTTTGCAATGTATTCCAGTTACAATTTACTAATGAAATACCATTGAACAGTGAGGAATTGTAAGAACACAAGTGAGTTAACGTAATAACAGAGTAAATTATTCAAATCGTTGATTCGTAGATGAAAAAAATAATAGGATAAAGATGCTGCTATAAATAAAGATGGCGACTGATAAAATGGTTAACGCACAAGACATTAAAGTTCAGTGCTCATCAAAGATTCGGCGATATAGATATTAAAGAATTAAGTTAGGTTTGATTCCAAAACACAGTTTTGATCAAAAGAGCACGTAAACGTAACTTTTTTTCAAAAAGTAACAGAATTCATTCGGAATGTAATCGTGTTTTTTTTTTCCTTCTAAATTCAAAATGTCTTTTTGAGCAAACAATGAAACAGCAAAAAAGTTTTTTTCTTCCTTCTGAAAATAAAGATGCTGTCTTATGTGAAACATACTAACATGCGTAGCATTCGAGAAAAATCTCGGTTACTCTTTATCTCCCCATTTTTCATCATTATATTTTCCCTTATAAGTCTAACTCAAGTCTATATCATGTTTCAGTAATTCATCTGCGTGCCATTACAAGGAAATGCTTTAAAACTTCAAAGAATGATAGAAAACATGTTTTATGAAACTATAGGGCCATGGAAAAAAATAAATAAATAGATAACCATGCTGTATTAGTTGATAATTGCAAATGAATATACATATTGCAGTGGCGTATATATGTTTTTATTTTGGAGGGGGCCCAAACAACCAAGAATAGCTCCCCCGCCCACTTTTTTTTGTAATTTTATTGTTTTGAGGGGTGAGTAACAGTGCCCTTATCTTTTCATTTTTTCGATGCGGGGAAAGGACTTCATACTGTTTGTCCTCTTTATACTGTCATACAGTGCCGCAACCAAAAAATAGTTTTTGGCGGGCATTCTTAAAAAATCTCGCTTCTGGTGGGAGAATAGATCGGTGGTCCTCCCCCAGAATTTTTTTGTAATTGCAGTCCTAAGAACGCAGTTTTAGACGGTCTCTGGCGATGCCACGGGGAGGAAGAATTCGGAGCCCTTCTGCGGAAATTTTTAGAAATTGAAATTTTAAAAATGCCATTATAGGCTATATTTGTTAAAGTTAGTGTAATGAGCGGAATAGGACTTTTTGAAGTTGCCCCGGATTGATTTAAAAAAAAAAAAATAGAGCGAAATCCATCACCTCTAAGCCCATTTTTCCAAATTTAATTTCTAAAAACGCAGTTTCAAACTGACTCCGATAATTTTACGGACAGGGCAGTTCTGGAGCTCTCCCCAAAAACTCTTTTGAAATTCAAGTCCTGAAAAACGAAGAGATATTCAATTATACTAGGTGGAGGGATTTAAATGATCTCGACTTTAAATTTTTCGCAATTGTAAATTTTTCATTTTCAAATTTCTTACGGGAGCAGTCGGACCCTCGTCCGAATTTTTTTCGTAATTGAAATCTTAAAAGCGCGACTGTGAACCATATTTGGTAATGTTTGGGGTTCGGCCATTTTTCAAAATTGAAGCTCCATAAAAGTAATCTTAAACGATTTTCGATGCTTTTGGCAGACAAGGCGTTTGGTAATTGTCCCCTGGAAATTTTTCGATATTGAAGCCCTGAAAACGAGGTTTGAGAAGCTCTTTAGTGGTTTTAGTGGGTGGAGAGGGCTGACGAAGTGCAGCACTTTGAAGACTTAGGAAAAAGAAAAAAAAATGGGGAGGAAGGGGTAAAGAAATAGGAGGTGTTGGACGTAATTACCTGATCAACAGTCAGTCACTTTTGAAAATTTTATTTTAAGGTTCTTTTCAAAAGTAATTCAGATTTTTCCCAACATTAGGTAATTTTTGGAAAGGAATAGTTCAAGAATCCTCCCCTGAAAGGTAAAACGCAATTTCAGGTCATCTTTGGAGACGTCTTGAGGTAAGGAGTGGCACAATTTTAGACTATTTTCGGTAGTAACTAGTAACCTTAGTGAATAGGGATTGGTTCGGGGATATTCCTCCAGAAATGAATGAAAAACGCCTAAATAAATGCATTTTTAGAACATTCATTTCCATTATTAGTCCAACCGAACAACTAAAACTTATTTTAAATTTCTAGCTGGGGACGAGAGTTAAGAAGAGAAATATTTAGAAAAACTCTTCTTTTTAGAAAGACAAGGGAGAAAAAAAATGTGTGTGGGGGGGGGGGGGCGGACGAAGAAAGCGAACTTACTTTCCTAAGCTATAAACTGCATCTGTTAAAAACATTTTAATTTAAAGATTTATTTTGAAAGAATTGAGATTTTTCCTTAATATTATTTGCTTTTCTTTTGTAAAAATAACTTCGCTTTCCCAAGACACATTCTTTTCTTGAGTATGGAGTACGGATCCCCTGACCCCTTCTGAACACCATTGCCTGTTGCCATCTAAAGCAGAATTCCCAAACTTTAACGATTCGCGGCAGCCTTTGAAGAATTTGAATTTTCTCAAGGCATCCTAATCTAGTTTTATATACATATTATTGTTACCATGGACACCTCTTCCTGCGGCACCCAGTTCGGAAATCTCTGATCTAACGTATTATAATAGTTATTACTATCATATTTATTTATTCCTTTTTTTTTTTTGTAGCTAAAAGTTTGGAAATTGTTTGTGAGCAACTGAAACCAAAAATAACTACCTTTATTTAAATTTTTTTAAAGATTTTGGAGGGGGCCCGGGCCCCTTCAGCCCCTTCCTTATATACGCCCTTGACATATTATAAATATTATTTATATTGATCTTATGTGAATCGCTTTATAACGTGCCCCAGAGCAGTAGGGGAGACCGGGGTAAGTTGTTACATTCGAATTTGAAATTAACTGCCAGTAGAAACTGACTTTCCTTGCACTAGATGATAGCACTCACCCATCTGTATTCCCTGACTCACTGGAGTGCTTATATTTAGTCGCAGGGAGAGTGCTCAAAGAAAAGGGTGTTTTTGAGCCTGATGGAAGTAATTTTTCTTTCCGCTGTTATTTTTCTATTTGTGACGAAGCCGTTGCAGATAACAGATTGATTTCTATACCACGTGAAAGCCTTCATTTTCAGGTAAGTGTTAAGATATTTACATTTTTGTACAAAGGTATAACACCAATAATATGTACCAAGATTTAAAGTGGCGTCATATGAAGTTGTTACAGTTTTGTTGGGGTTAGTTGTTACAAGAAACAACTTGCCCCAAGCAAATTTTAATTTAATATTGCTTCTTTTTAAAGATGATACGGCCGGGTGGACTATAAAAACAAGGCGGACAGGTGCAAACACCTAAAGAAAAATACCTGGAGCTGGATAAAGAAGTAACAGCAGGTAGTTCATTACGAAAGGCAGCCGATCAACACGAAATAAATTTCACGACAATACAGATATTATGCAGTACGGTGAAAAATGGTGGTAAGGGGCCATTCATTAATTATGTTGAAATTAACGTAGTAAAAAAAAAAGTAAGGTACGATTAAGAAAGGTTGATTTGGCAATATCTATTTGGAAAATATTACGCAAGAATGGGTTTGACCCCCCCCCCCAAAGTAAGGGTATGTAGAGATTTTTCCAACCCCCCTTCCTCTCGGGACCCTGACATAATTAATGAATTGCCCCTAAGTGATATTTCTGATCTGTTTCACTATATGATTTAACTCGTGTAAAACACTGTTGTTGGATAACGATAATAATAGTAATAATGATAATTCTGATGTCTTTTCATTCTATGATTTAATTTATTGTTAATATGTACGGTTGAATAAATAATAATAACAACAATGATAATAATAATAAATAATGTATTATTCGAACGTAGGTCTTTCTCCAACGCAGCAAACAGTGCAGAAGTGTAGACGGTCCGCAGTGCCACTTTAATAGATACACCAGTAAAAAATGTTTTGCAAGCGAAAGCTGGGAAACAAAAATTTGTGAAAAGGAAATTGTCTCTAACAAAGACGAAACCAACAGACACAAAGACAAAAAAAGTGCGCCTAAACAGTGCGTTCTTCGGATGAAGATGAAGACTGGTTCTGCATAGAGTGCGCTAAACCGCACTCAGAATCCAAAAAACCAACTACTAAATGGCTTCAATGTCGTAATTGTGACGAATGGGCACATGACCGATGTGCTAAGCTTGATAAATTATATGCTTGTAAAAACTGTGATTCGAGCGCGCGTGGTTCCTCGTGTACAATCGATTTGAGGCGCTCCTCAGCAAAATGTAGCAATTTATTTCGAGTATGAATGTTTATTTATAATCACCGCAACTTTATTCATTATCATTAGTCATCGAATTGCTTGTAAAAAAATGTCAATATTAAGTTAATTATGTTTCTGATTTTATATTTACTTTATAACGGATGCACCGTTTCTTTATTGAAGAAAATGAATTTCGAGAATTATTTAACTATCAATTCCAGTTGAGTGAAGCATTTTTGCTTTGTAATGATATGTATATATTCATCTTGTGAGCTGTGATGCATATTGACTCATGGGCGGAGTTAGGTTTTTTTGTCTGGGGGGGCTAAGCCCCAATCCCTAAAATATCATATCCCTATACATATATATATATATATATATAAATATACACACACACACACATATATATATATATATATATATATATATATATATATATATATATATATATATATATATATATATATATATATATATTAAATAAAATGTTGGAAAGAAAATGTAGAATATGAATTTAAAAAAAAAAACCTGTTTTCCTTTTTGGATTGACTTTAAGAGGGGGAATGGTATCAAAAGAATGAGCCGAGACTCCCATTTAAGTGGAGTATAGACAATCCCCAATTGTAGGGGGTTCGGGGCCAAGGGGTTTCCCCCGGAGAAAATTCTAAAAAACAGATATAAAATTCTGCATTTTGAAGCCCTATAAGATGTGATTGAAACTACAAAAATATCAGGACGGAAGTAGGCAAACAAAACTTTTAAAAACTATATTCTCTTTCACAAATTAAGATAATACAGTAAAAATTGCTTTTGATTCCACAAATCAATGACAGCAGTTGACAGAGAGAAAGAGCGCTGGAAGAGAAAAGATAATGCATTGTTACTTGCTGACATTGGCTTTCGGTACAATTAGTTTT
Organism: Uloborus diversus; assembly: GCF_026930045.1. Classification (NCBI taxonomy): domain Eukaryota; kingdom Metazoa; phylum Arthropoda; class Arachnida; order Araneae; family Uloboridae; genus Uloborus; species Uloborus diversus. The sequence goes on along the minus strand of NC_072733.1, from coordinate 16,388,322 downwards.
TAATCATCCCCCCAACCCACTGACAAATACAGCAATGAATTAAATATGAAGTAATCAATAGTAAAAAATGTTTTAAAAGACATGGTGTAAAAAGTTAGAAAACGGGTAACAAGAGTAACATTCAACCCATTTGGATAATTCTTAATTTATACACTTGAAAAGAAATAAAACTGGAGCCTACGCCTACTTTGCTTATCGGATTTTCAACGACTTATCTAATTATTTACAAGTGGGGATACTCTAGAACAATCAAAATTATTTAACGCACTTCATTTAACAGTTTGATATTTTAGTACTTGATTGTACATTTTTATACCCGGTTCTAACTTTGTAAGAAACGGTTATTTTAAATTTGAAAGAAAAAAGAAACTATGAATTTCTCATGACAACAACTTTTCTTTGCAACAGTTGCAAGTGGGGCATAAAACGATAAGGAATAGAGGTAGAGTACTTTTTTTTTCGGGCTAAACAGATTGACAATGTGCAGAAGTAAGATAAAAGCGAGCAATAACAAAAAAAACTTTAAAATACTGCATTCGGAATTATATAAATAGCAAGATATGAAACATGCGAGTCACAAAAATTTGTAATGTGTTTCAAAAACGTGAGAACCATTATTCTTCCAGTTTTGTTGCAGGATGCAGCTAGGAGCTGAATTTGATATATATTGGCACTCCACCCCCCCCCCCCCTTTCATTAGTGGTTTTTTAGTCACACTTATCCAAATTTTCAAGGTTTTCAAGCACAAGAAATTAAAATATATTTTTTGAAGTACTTTTTCTTTTTATTGGAACGAATCATGCGAAATTCCGGGAGTTGGGGATCCCCAACAAAGCGGGGGCCCTAAGCTATAGCTTGCTTAGCTTGTACGTAAATCCGGGCTCGACTCCAACTAAATTATAAAAAATTACTATTATAACAAAGGGTTTTTTTTTCTTCAATTTACATTTTTTCTCCATAAACCTACTTATCCTCTTATTTCATATGAGACCGAATAAAAATAACTAAAAAACATAAGTAGAGGTATGATGTATAGTTTGCTCAATTTGGAGTTTTACAAAAGATTCTGTAGATATTTTCAAGCTAGAAAACATTTTAAAAATTTAATTCCTAAAGTTTGATATCAGTACTCTTCTATGTATCGTTAAAATATAAAATCAAAGTTACTTTCCTTATAATTTCCTTATTAGAAGCAGTTTTAAAAGATAGCTATACTAAAACACTTAAATAACAAAATCTTAAACTTACAGGTACTTCAGTTCCAGAAATTGTTTATTAGTTTCACACATGAAATCATGCCAGATATGCTTACAAGCAATAATAAAAAGTTAAATTATAATATAAATATAAATCTTGAATACATAATTCAGAAAAAATAGAGAATCTTGCGCCCCAGACGAAAAATGTGAGTCACTGTACCATTCTTCTCTAAATTTGATGCTTAAACGCTGTTTTCCCTATTTACATAATAACCATTTTTAAAATTTCCGATTTTTCCGTGAAGAGAACTCTTCGAAAACTTCGTCAACATTAACATTTTGTTTCACAAACTCGTTTTCAATGTGAATGACAGATATATTTGCAAATCTCGCTTGAGTCATAGATTTCCTTAGCCACGTTTTCACTCGTCGCATTGCAGAAAAAGACCTTTCTCCTGTTGCTGAACTGATTGGTATAGAGACTGCCACTTTGAGCAATAAATAAACGTTTGGAAATACGTTTTTACTAACAAATTTTTTAAGTTCAGCGATTGAAATTTGATCATTTTTAAAGTAATTTTTCACCACTTTCATTTCTGCTTTTAAAAGGTTTTCGTCAATATTCAGGCATTTCTTATATGCATTAATGAAACACGTTGAAGTATCAAAATCTAAATTCAAAAAATTTTCAATTGCTAGGGCCATATCTTGGAATTCACCCGAAAAACGGAACTTAAAATTTTGTAATACTTCATCGAACACCCTGTAGAAAACAGTTCTTTGCCAATGCTCTTTAGCTGGAAGGTTTTCTTCGCTGTGCATACGACTACCAATCGTAGAATAGGTGACGCTATCGCTTAAACGACTGCTTTCTTTCAATTTACGTTTTTTTGTACTACTTCCTTGCAAAGAAATGTTTCTATCTTCCGCAAAATTATGGATTTTGCTCCATAACTGGTCAAAGCCTTTTTCTTGCCGAGATGACTCTAAGCATTTTATCGTGTTATTCACCAACGTTATTGCTTGCCCAATAGTTGATTCTGTGCTTTGAAAAAATTTATTTAAAACCTCTGTTGTTTCCAAAATATCATGCATTACAAAGAGATTCACAATAAAATTCGCCGTATTCATATTAGAGAGTATGCCCATGGCTTCAATAGCTCCTTTGTCTTTTCCGTCTTCAATTTCAACTTCCAATGCATCTATAATCGCATCAAAATGTTTAATGATGGTGCTACAGTTTTTGTATCTGCATGACCATCTCGTGATACTCAGCGTTCCAATTTCAAAGTGTTTTATTCCCATTTTTTTCTGAATGTCAATGAGAACTTGATGCGACGAAGGTTTTGCAAAATGGTGATACAAACTTTCTACAATATTGAAAAATGTTTGAGTGCTTTGGATGTGTTTGCATGTGTCTGTAATTATTAGATTAATTTTGTGTGCACTACAATGGACGAATGTTGCTTCTGGATAAATTTCTTTGATGCGAGTCTGAACTCCAGAATAGATACCAGACATTACGCTTGCACCGTCGTAGGATTGGCCAACAATAGGAATATTTTCTAAGCCAAACTTTTTGATGGAAGATATTATTAAATGAGTCAAGTTTTCCGCATCTTGAATTTGAGAGCAGTCCAAAAATGTTAGAAATTTTTCTTGCGGTTCAAAATTTTTCTCATATCGTACGCAAATCGAAAATTGCTTTTCTTTGTAGCACCGTGCTTCATCTGCAATGAGTGAAAAGACGCCGCACTCTCTGATTTCGTGAGCTATTTTCTTAATTGTTAAATTAGCGATTATTTCCACAATTTCATTTTGGATTACTCCACTGCTAAAGTTGAAATAGTGTTGATGCATCAAAGAGAATTCGTTATCGTACTTTGAAAAGAGTTCACATAACTCCAAGAAATTTCCCCTGTTTGGAGAGTTTTCGGTTTCATCATTACCTCTCAATGCATTTCCTTGCCTTGTGAGGTATAAAATAAAATCAATGACTTTTTTCACATATTTTTTTCTTTTTTCTGCTTCCTCTCTCGCTTGAGAGAAAATTTGGTCTTGCACACTACCAACATTTTGGGAAGTTATATAATCTTCATATTTTAAATTAGAGGTCAAGTGTGAATGAGTTTTGCTATGCTCTTGAAGCTTTTCCTTTGCTTTCTTCCAATTATTGAAACCTGTTTTAACAAAAGGACTTACCGTACCATTTGAGTCAAAATGTCGACAAACAAAACAAAACACTTTATCTGTTTGAACGCTATACTCTAGCCATTTGAAAGAAGAAAACAAGCTGGAAGAAAAGGAACGATTTTGCTTCGAGAATTTAGTCAAAGGATATTTACTTAAATGAGGCTGCTTAGGGCCAGAATCAATGCTCCCTAAATCTTCAACTGCATTAGCAATCGCCAGGCCTTGATCCGTTGTTTCATGTTGAACAATTTTGGGATTAGATACTATTTCTCTGTCAATAAGCAAATCGGGACTTAGACTTGGCGCAGAATGGCATTCGTCTTCTTTTCTTTCTGCACCAAAAAAAGATCGTATATCTTTACTTCTCTGCATTCTAAAAGCAAACAGAAGGCATTTTTTTTAAGTTACTATTACAAAGTAACTAGCTCGTAAAAAACAATTGTTACAATAGAAACACAGGTCACTTTATGAATTAGCCGCTGGATCTCTTTCCATATGCAGTGTAATCTCTTATCTCTAACTTCTGTGTCAGCTAAAAATCAGTGATTATTTTCTTTAATATGTTGGCTTTTAGATTTTGCATTGTGCATCTAAAAATACGTTTTCAATTGTGCGTACAAGTTCCAGTTTTTGTTCTTCAAAAAGCATTTTCTATCGGTCAATTAGCACATGAACACAGAAACTCCCCGATTGGTTTTGATCCCGGATTGTATGCGTGCTTTGTGAAATACCTAATTGCACCAGCCACTAATGCCTCGGTTGAACCTTTGGGAAATATTTTATCATTCATTGCCAAGTTGAAGAATTTTTAAATTTTAGCTTTGTTTTACATTAGTTTTTTTTTTTATTTCCTCACAGTCCAATTTAAAAAGGATTGATTGAAATGACCAAATTTGATTGAAAAAGGTTTTTCTACTTATGAAAAGTACGTCAGTGATCTAAGTTGAGAATTTCCTATCAAATAGCTATCAAAAAGAAAGAAAAAACGTAAATAAGATAATTTTACTTTTTTTTTTTTAAAGTTAAACAGCGATTAGATAAAATTGCTTTTTGTATACACTTTACTTTAACTTTTTAACTGCAGTTAGGCATAAGAAAGGAAGAATGGCGGGATAAGTGTCAGTCAGCCTCTAGAGCAACGGACTCAAAAACTACTAGAACCACTGGTCTAGTACTACCAACTTTTTATGCATATATTAAAAGAAATCCTAGGTGATCTTCCTAAACTAAACTTCTATTTTAATTCTCGACAAGTCTGCTCTTATTTACAATCTTCTATGGTGCCCCTGCCAAAATCAGGACTTGTACTAGATGACTTTATGTAAAGAAATGGAACATAGTATTGTGATGAGGAATCCAAATATTGACCCTTGTAAAATTGGTAGAGAAGTCAGAACGTTTTTATTTGGAGACGCAAAGTATTTTTAAGTAGTAGTTAAAAAACTTTAATATTTTGAATAGAAATTTGAAGTAGATACAGAGAAGATCTTCTCCAAATTATTATGTTATATTTTAAATACTTATGTTACCATATGGTTTTGGATTACATTTTAAATTGTTAATTTAATATCTCGTTTGGAAAGTCAAAATATTTTAATTTACAAAAGGCATTAATTAAAGGTAATATATTAAAATAATAGTTACGTGCCTATGGCAGGGTTCGCCGATATATATCAGTAGAAATATATCAAGATATATATCCGATATCTATTTTGAAAATATCACGATATTTTGATATTTTCAATATTTATTTTTTCAACTACGGTATTTTCAATTAAAAAAGTACATTAATCATAAAAATATTGTTCATTCGTTATTAAAATTACCAAAAAGTTGTGTACTATATTTCTGTGATGTATTAACACATCATTAATATAACGAAGTAATAGAATAATCCCATTTTACTTGCATTTTATATTCATAAAATTATTAGCAATGTAACAATTTTAATTCATATTAGAAGTGCCTAGTTAAACATTAAATATTGCTCAGAAAAAACAAAATTTCTTATGACCGTGCACCGACTAATGTATATTATTCATTTCTGAATCATATAACTGTAAAAGTAGCTAACAGAAGAAAAATGAGTAATACAGCTCATGCTAAATTAACCCAATTAAAATTGGTAGAAATGTAAAATGGAATATTAGATATAAATTATGAAAGAAACCTGAATTATTTACGTCTGCACATTGTAATTATAATATAAGAAAATCAAGAGATATTTAAGGATGCATTATCTGTTTGGAAGATTTTAGTTTGTGCTAATTAAAAATATCGGATATTTTTGAAAACATCATGATATTTTCGAACCCTGGCCTATGGTAGTTTAGATACGGTATGTAAAAGAAAATATTTCAGCAGTACGAAATAATTTTTTCTCAATTTAATAGAGCTGAAAGAAATCACTTAAAAATCTCTTGCATGTGGTAAGATCTATTAAACAGTAAGCTATTGATACACATGTCTTCTTTTTTACCAATTGTAGATCTCCTTCAAACTCAAAATATCAGTAATAGAAAAGCACTTTTCCCATTATTCGTAAAATAATGAGGTTATTAACTATAAAAGTACTAAGCTTAAAAAAAATGCGAATAACGTACTGTGTTTTTTTTTTTTAAACTAAATATTTTATGTTAAAAATTTTAGGTTGAGGAAAGGTTTGGTTCTTATGAACGGGTAACTTTTGATGCTGATTGCAAGTCTGATTTACAAAAAAAAAATATGTTAGCTGTCCTCTGGCTCTTCATAAAAAGTTACGATAGATGATATTTTAATTTTTAATAAATACATTCATAATAGGGGAAAACATTCTGGGTTAATGCAAACTGTTTTTACTTAAATCTCAAGAAAGCATTTTGTACAGCAAATATTTCAAAATTTCATTAAATATATTTGTTATGAAAAATTGTTATTTCAGGTTACATTTAATAAAAGTGATGACTATTTTCAATCAATATAGTTTAGAGAACTAAACTTTTTTTCTTAAGTATCGTACTTACCTCAAAAAGAGAATTTCCTCCGTCAATTGAGTGGCATAGAGCAGGAAAACACATGTATCATAGTACGAGCTAAAGAATAAATGATTCACAGCCACAGCTCTCTTGCTAGAATGAAATCTTCAAAATAACCTAATTGGTTCAAAAAGTCATTGGTTCAAAGCGGTATGCATGTAAACTGATGGAAAGAGAAAAAAAAAAAAGTAAACACGGCGAAAAAAGAAACAAAGTATTTGTTATCGGATGTTTTACTTGATGCAACTATGGCGCCAGTGCCTTTGAAAAAGAATAGAAAGTAACGATTTCTCAGACAGCCTTAAATAAAAGGGCCATAAAAGCATCCCTTCCTCCTCCATACTCACAAAAGATCCCTGGAACCAGGCAGGAAGTGGACATTTTAAACAGAGACCATGTACATGCTCCCAAGCCCTAGGGCTTCGCCTCGGCCGAATGTCCGATAGGTTCTTCCTTCCCAATCTAAATTTTTCCCACCGATTAAAAGGAGTAACACTGTTTTTGCGGTTTTGTCATTGTTAATGTCCGCGTCTTGGGGGCAGTCGGGTACTCCATGGATTGTTAGCACTGCCTTTGAAGGAGTTGTCCAAGCTGGGCAGGCGTTATTAATAAATGTGGAATCTACATTTGAGCAGTCAAATAGAAAAGGGAAAATAACAAACCAAAACATGTCATTTGTTTTCTTTTATCTCTGAAAGACGTGATCGTGCTTGAGAAAACCCACTAAAAACAGTTTTGAACGAATTGGCCCATAAAATGGAAATTTCCAAGATTTATTACACGGTCTTGGTCCCGAGTCAAAAAAAAAAAAAAAAAAAAAAAACGATGAAACAATCGGAATATTTTTTTTCATAATTTCAATAACAAATGATAAAATATTGGATTTTTTTAACTGCTACAATGCCACTGTAGCAGTATGCACCTGTAGCAGTAAAAAAAAAGTTTCTTTTCAATATTAAGAACTACGCAAATCATTTAAGGGGTTCCGTGAAAGTCGTAACTTTGAGAGGAAGAGGGAATAAGCAGTAAGATAAATAAGTGGGTGTATGGGGTCTTGTAGATTCCTTTTGGTGGGGGAGGGGAGGGGGCTAAAAATAAAAGAGTCTGGTCTAATTAAATTCCGCTCGTGCATTACTTTGTATTCCAGCAAAATAATTCGGTAGGCAGCACCGTTCGATATCCGTAATGGATGCACTATGAAAGAAATAAGAAGAGTATACCTTAAGTGAAAGAGGAAAAGTCTCGCAGAGTGTTTGATGAACAAAAATGAATCTTAACTGTTAAAAAAAATTTTTGGAAGAGCGAAAATAATTTGTTTTAGACATACATATATTAAAAAAAAATCTTTTAACCTCGCTTGATACTCTTATTTTCCGTTTGGGGGGGCTAATCGATTGTCTGGGGGGGCTTAGCCCCCTTAAGCCCCCCCTCAACTCCGCCCATGTATTGACTGCATAAACTGCAGAGTTCCTCGTGTACAATCGATTTGAGGCGCTCCTCAGCAAAATGTAGCAATTTATTTCGAGTATGAATGTTTATTTATAATCACCGCAACTTTATTCATTATCATTAGTCATCAAATTGCATGTAAAGAAAATGTCAATATTAAGTTAATTGTGTTTTTGATTTGATATTTACTTTATATCGGATGTACCGTTTCTTTATTGAAGAAAATGAATTTCGAGAATTATTTAACTATCAATTCCAGTTGAGTGAAGCATTTTTGCTTTGTAATGATATGTATATATTCATCTTGTGAGCTGTGATGCATATTGACTGCATAAACTGCAGAGTTCCTCGTGTACAATCGATTTGAGGCGCTCCTCAGCAAAATGTAGCAATTTATTTCGAGTATGAATGTTTATTTATAATCACCGCAACTTTATTCATTATCATTAGTCATCGAATTGCTTGTAAAAAAATGTCAATATTAAGTTAATTATGTTTCTGATTTTATATTTACTTTATAACGGATGCACCGTTTCTTTATTGAAGAAAATGAATTTCGAGAATTATTTAACTATCAATTCCAGTTGAGTGAAACATTTTCGCTTTGTAATGATATGTATATATTCATCTTGTGAGCTGTGATGCATATTGACTGCATAAACTGCAGAGTTCCTCGTGTACAATCGATTTGAGGCGCTCCTCAGCAAAATGTAGCAATTTATTTCGAGTATGAATGTTTATTTATAATCACCGCAACTTTATTCATTATCATTAGTCATCAAATTGCATGTAAAGAAAATGTCAATATTAAGTTAATTTTGTTTTTGATTTGATATTTACTTTATATCGGATGTACCGTTTCTTTATTGAAGAAAATGAATTTCGAGAATTATTTAACTATCAATTCCAGTTGAGTGAAGCATTTTCCTCTTTGTATGATATGTATATATTCATCTTGTGAGTTGTGGTGCATATTGACTGCATAAACTGCAGAGTTCCTCGTGTACAATCGATTTTAGGCGCACATCAACAAAATGTAGCCTATTATTTCGTGTATGAATATTTATTTATTTTCACCGCCACATTTTTCATTGTATCATTAGTCATCAAATTGCATATAAAAAAATTTCAATAATAAGTGAAATATGTTTTTGATTTTATATTTACTTTATATCCAATAAACCGTTTCTAAGAGAATGAATTTCGAGAATTGTTTAATTATCAATTCCAGTTGAGTGAAACATTTTCCGCTTTGTATGATAAGTATATATTCATCTTGCGAGCTGTGATGCATATTGACTGCATAAACTGCAGAGTTCCTCGAATACCATCCATTTGAGGAATTATCAATTCCAGTTGAGTGAAACCTTCCTGGAACAAAGTAATCTATATTTGATTGATTTAATTTGAAAGTAATAACTTCAGATAAAAATACCTCGATTGCAGAAATAAATTACTTCCTCCAAGCCCTTCCGTACCATTGCAGATGACTTTTTAGTCTCTTGTAAGTTTTGACTACCTAGGAGAAGCCCCCCCCCTTACTAAAATTTACTGTTATGTGCTGAGTACGTATTTATTACGGAAATACTGAACAAAAAGGAGTCATAAATGTTGAAGAAATTAAATTAATGATCAATTTTCATGAGGGAAAATCAAAAAGAAAATGAAAAGGAGGACAAGAATAAATTTAACAGTATCAAATTCTTATCCAAACCATTATTGAAATGAGATTCCTCATTTTTTTGAAAAATAGTCACAACCCTAAAACTTTCAAAACAGGAAAGCTTCTTGGATTTGGTCTGCACATTTTTTCACCTTTCGTTTTTCTCTTTTATGGCCCATATACGATGTTTGTGTAAATCATATACTATTTCTTATTGAGATATTAAGTCAAGAATATTTAGGAAAACTATGATGAAAAGTTGAAATTTCAGAAATTATTCTGAGTGTCGATCGAACAACAGATATTTGATGGAGCCTGCTTTTTCCAGAGAAGAAATCCTCTTTATTAAGTGACTAAACCGAAGCAGTCGTTAATAAACCGGTAACTTCAAACCAAACTATACAATTACAGCAAACGTGACAGATTTAGGTAAATTAAAAATTTTTGCTCACACATAGTCGAATACACTATGATTTTTCATTTATCTCATAAATAAAAATAAAAAAACATATATAAATGTTTTTCGTTTCAAAATAGCCAAAAAATCGCTTTTATTATTATTATTATTTTTTTTTTTTTTTCATTTTATTAGAGAATGGCATTCACAACAACAAAATACAGACCGACAAAATCAAAAATTGCGAAATGCCTCAGTGAAAAGCTGAAATTAGCAAAAGGAACGCATTCAACCCCTTCTCGATGGGGTGTCGATTCCTTGGGCCCTCGGGAAACATCGTTATCAGACTATGAAGAAAGGAGGAACTCGCAAGTGGCTCGCATTGGGAAAAAGGGGAGAAAGCTGAAGTGATTTATGGTAGAGTTAATTAGGAAAAATGCCAGACACTGGTATTTTTCAGATTTCTTACTTCAGCGACATCTGCATGAGGAAGTTGGAACTAAATGCCCGTAGATTGAACAAGTTTTTAAAACATCCACACTTTAAAATATAAAAATTGATTAAAATGAACTTTAAAAATTATTATTAAGACCCTCAAAGTCTTATGAATCATCGATGAATGTTTTTTTCCCAATAGTATTACAGGATTTGTAGTAGGAAGCTAAGTTGCTCAGTTTTTAGTGCGTGTATGGTTGCTATTCTGAAACCGTCGCCAAGCGAGATTTTCATTTAAAATTAATTTAAATTATAAAAACGCAAAACTTTTCCAGTAGAAATCACCCAGGCCGTGTTGCTCGACATCTTATTTTTTGCACTAGTTAATTCCCACTATAGTTCGTTTCAATCTAAGTTGGCACTGAAGGGAAAAGCTATGCGTTGTCAAGGGAACGAGGTTACTCTGCGTAGGGCGCGTGCCAGTCAGCGGCGCGACTTGCCGAATTTGGCGAGGGAATTTTTTTTTTAAATATCGAGGATGAAACAACTATCCTTGAATTTTTCAAAGAAATTAGATTTGTCTCTAATATATTTTTATCACAAATTCAAGGCTGTGAATGGGATTTCATTTTGCAGCGGCGGAGAGCTATCGGTCAGCAAAGTAATTAACAAATAATACTGAATGATTAAAAAATAGCAGGAAAACAAATAAAAAGTAATAATTAAAAGAAGAGAAAATGCTTTGAAAGACGCATACTCTGACTCGGGTGATTTCTTCATTCGCTGATAAAAAGCATGTGCCCTCTCGTCAAAATACTGACCATCCAGTATGCATATCATCTATTTCAAAGGAAAAGATAAGACGACCGAAGTTGGTAGAGGTAAGGATGACGTTAGTACAACAGCTGTGAACATTTGCCCATGGTAATAATGGGTGCCAAAGGCATCGAAAAGAACCGCGTTCTTTTCAGAAGTATAACAAATGAAAAACTATCAGGCACGTTCTCCAAAGCGCATCTTCGTTTTTCTACTGCAGATTAAAGTTCATCAACAAGCCTTTAGCGAAAAAATAAATGTAAATTTTCAATCCTTGCCTGCAATTTTATTAGTTTGTTAAGAAGTGGATCTTGTACCCTGCCTCTGACATGGAAATGGTATTCCATATGTGCCTCCTCTTATCCATATCTTATACATATATAAATCTATAGCTTCTTTACAACTTTTGCTTTCAGAAAAAATGACTAAATTAAACTGAAATTGCCATTTAAAAATAGCTTTCGGGACAAAATTGATTGCATATTTGAAATAATCTGCTACCTTTGTTACCCCCCATATACTTTACATCTGTTTTGAATAACTTCTCTTTAATTTTTCACATGCACTCGACTTGCTCTCTGGAGTTGAGAAATGCGTCCTAAGTTCGTTTAAATCTTTGCAACAAAAAAGGAATCCTTAATATTTATACATTATTTTCCATAATCCCGCTGATTTAAAAATCCAAGTGCGCCAATGCCCAACCATTACTTCGGAATTAGGAAAAGCTGCCATTATGTCTTTTTATACATATGTGTATAAATCAAAGAAGTACCTTTGTGCAGAAAATAAAAAGAAAATGTAACAACGTTAAATCGTTCAAAAGAGAACTACAGACACCTGTTTTGAGGTTTCAAGGATCCCCTTTTTCATCGAAAAAAAAAAAAGATTGTGCTCACTTTTTTGCATTAAAACTGGGTGTTCTTTGAAACCCCGAAACATGTGTTTGCAATTCTCGGCAAATTTGTGTAACGCAACGTTGTTTTATTATCTAAAATAATATACTTCAATCCTGTATAGGCGTTTTCCTTTTATACACTCTAGTAATAACGGTAAAGATCAAAGATTAAATCTCCAGTTTTGGGAAAAAAAGATTGCCCTTTTTAAAATATTCTATTCAAATAAAAAACTTAGAAACTTCATGGAAACAATTAGCTATTACTGCATTCCGGAGCTTAGAGAAGACATTAATTTTGAATTTTCAAAACAAGGTCGATTATAAGCTAACTTATTTATGAAAAAATTTAAAAATAATAAACGAAAATGCATTGAGGTTTGTGCAAATAGAAATGTTATTGCTCTCAATTTTGCGTGACTGTGAAAGTATATGATTAACCCCGAATCTCAATTTATTGAAAATTATTTTACTTACCTTAGCGTAGTTAATGTAGACTACTTTATAGGTATACTTTGGGAGTGAGTAAATTTACTTCCTATAAAAAAATAATTTAAGGCAGGGGTTCTAAACCTGGAGGGGGGGGGGAGGAATTAATTTCGTATTGTAGTAGGGAGATGTGTAGTTTCAAATTGAAAATGAAAAAGTAAAACTTCTTCATCCAGCAGTTCATCGTTGTAAACTTGTAATAGTGTATCTGTACATACGTGAGAGCATTATTTTTTTTTTCCATAAACTCTTAAAACGATCCAAAAAAAAAAAAAAAAAGACTTTTTCCGTAGCAAGATACCCTTTCACACAACAAGTATTCGCTACATTCAAACTTCGGGTATCTTTCATTTTTTCACAATAATTTTCTTGAAGTTTGGGCTCATTATGTAAAAAACAAAGCTATTTAAAAGTACCAAATAATAAATCTCAAATTCAAAGGAAAAAAAAATCCCGGTGTATTTGTAATTGCAGCAAGTAAATAATTGAAAACTAATATTTTCATTTCATTTTTTATTTCTTACTCACGAAAACTGTTTTTAAAAATGTATTCAATTGCTTGGAAATAACGATGGAAAGCATAAATGAGAAAACAGACAGACAGAAATGCTTTGACCACAATGTGGAGAGTACATTTAAGAGTCATAATGACAATCAGATGTTTTTCCTTGGGCGATGCGAAGTGGGGAGAAACGAGTTCTGGGGGTTTACCGGCCCACAGGAAGCCCGCCAAGTTAACCTTGAAAACTCAAGTCTTCGCCAAGACAGAAGTCGAGTTACGGCGCTTTGATTTTCCTTTCGTAATCAAATCCTTACAAATTAAATATATTTAACACACAACAACTTCAGCTATCTGTCTCAATCACATACATTCTCCATTATTTTCACATCATTTATGAATTTACACCCGTTTAAACCTCCAAATTTACTAGAACTACTTCTCATCGCGGAGTAGCACATCTCGTACCTTTCCCTTCAGTGCCAACTTAGATTGGAATGAACTATACAAGGTGAGTTCAAAAGTGTTGAAAGAAAATTTTTTTATGCTCATACTTTTTTTTTTAACCGGCCATTTTAAGTTTGCTTAGTTTCCGTTTTTGGACCAAAAACAAGTTTTACGTAAATGCATCTAACTCGGTTAATTTTTCAGCTATCAAGACAAAACAAAGTTCTACATCACCAGAAGGATGCCCTAAATACGTTTTGCTTTCAAAATATTATTTAAATGGTGAGATAAGTGAAAAAAAAATGAACAATTTCAAACTGAAAATTAGCACAAAATACGAGTTTTAGTGCTGCAAAAATAGTAAAAGGAGGAGAGTCCCAGCTCTATTTTTTTTTCTTGTGTATAGATATAATATAGGACTACTTGTTGTAGAAATTTTAAACTTGAGAACTTTGTCCTTTTTTTGTAAACTTTTTCAAAAATGGAAAAAATTGAATTTTGGTAAAGTTTAAAGTCAAATATCTCAAAAGAGACTGAGTAAAAAATTATGAAATTGATACAGGTAACACCTTTTTATGACATGAAAATATGATTGGAATTTGATGACTGAGACTCAACTGGTAGTAGAGTTAAAGGACATTAAAGTTTCCCAAATATTGCATTTTCGCAAAGTTTAAAGCGAAATAGTTCAAGAGGGACCGAGTGAAAAAATGAAATTGATACAGGTAGCACTTTTTTATTATATGAACCTATGATTACAATTTGGTGACTGAGATTCAACTGGTATCAGAGTTATAGGACATCAAAGTTGGCCAAATAACACATACACAAAGTTAAAAATTCTTTCTTTCTTTCTTTCACACACACATATTGAGGTTTCTGCTATTCCACTAGGGAAGCTTATACCTCTATTAATCCACACAATGTTTCCAGAATTTTGTTTTCCAGGACAGCACACAGACAACACAATAGATGGTGGTGCCATCTATGAACAGTTCGAGAGACAATTTAGAACCAGGCCAGGAGCCGAATAACTTCCAAGTCTGGCACCCCCAGAGGTATCATTTCACTTGGAGGACATTGTGATCACGAGCATATTTAACGTCGCCCAGCCACCATTAATGACGACGGTGGGTCTTCGACCAGTAAGGAGCTCACTGGAATTTTATACGTGGGAAACAGACGACTGGCGTGGTTCTGGAGTGATGTTATGGATATGAATTTATTTTTTATTTTTACGTTGACAACTGGAAAGAATTTCTATCATGTTGAACATCGGAATTGTCTCTTTTTATATGGATTTCAGGGTAAGATAATTTTGTTATTGGCAGGTACTGTCCCGTGGATGGCTAATTATCGGAACTTGTTTTCCTAATTAGTCAAGGCGAAACCCCCTGCTTTTAGTTTTAGGTTTGAGCTCTTGTTTATTGTTTATAGTTTAGCAAGTGGTGCATTTGCCCAATGTTACTCTATACTGCATGTACTGGAGCTTAAACATTCTCTTTTAGTTCATAGTTAAATTTTTGGTCTTTTGACCATAATTAATGAATCCTCCACGGCTGATGAGCTCTGGATTCATACTTTATCTTTTCCTAATTAATAGCTATTTGCAATTTTCCTTTTTATCATCATTATTTTTATATAATTTGTTTAATATTTGAAATTTTGTTTGCTTATTACATATATATATATATATATATATATATATATATATATATATATATATATATATATATATATATATATATATATATATATATATATATATAAGGGTGGAGTGAAAAGAACGAAATTAAGAAATATGAAAAGCCTGTATGGAAAAAGTGTAACTGGAACATGTAGCTATAGTGCCTAGAAAGAGTAGTGTGCCGACCGGCGCTTTTTTCCCCACGATTCTTGAGGACAAATTGTATGAAAACCGCTAGATGGCAGTGCGGTCGAGATGTACGTTCAATTTCGCGGTGTTTACATTAGTAGACGCGGGATTTTGTTACAATTTAGTTCCACGTTTCTCTTTTTTACCTTTATTTCGTGAATATTTCATGAAACAGCGTTTAAGGCTTTTAATGGAGGCATCAAAGTTGAACATTGGAAGAAATAAAGCTTCATCTTGTTTCGTGCCAGGGTGCAAAAGTGGGTACAAAACATGCAAAAGTTACGCTTTTTAAAGCTCCCAGCAGATGAAGAAAAACTAAAGTGGAACTCGTTAATTCCCAGGTTAGATAAAGTTTTTGATAAATATTGCTCATTTTGTGCTCTGCATTTCGAAAAACATTTTATTGAAACGCATTTTAAGCATATTATAAATGGTGAGGAAGTTTTGATTCCTCGGGGGAAACCTTTTTTGAAAGATGAGGCAATTCCGACAATTTTCCCAAATCTGCCAACATACTTTACTAAAAAATCACCAAAGAAAAGTTTCATCAGGAATTATGCAGTTAAAAAAAATGTTCCCTGTTTGAAAAAAATAAAACTTGATCTTCCCGCAGATGAAACTGAAATAACCACGTAGCTTTATTATTAGTAGAGAAATAAGAGACGCGCAGTTATTGAATACTTAGGGGGCCATTCATTAATTACGTAAGGATGATTTTGGCAATTTTTGATCCCTCTCCCCCCATGTAAGGGTACGTAAGATTTTTCACCCCCCCCCCTCCCTTATTCTTCCGTAAGATTCCATTTCGTTTTTCAAAATGATAAAATAACAAATTTTGGAATCGTTACATCACTAGAATCGTTATTAAATTCACATTATTAAATTTAACTTTTTGCGCAAAGAAATAGTTACTGAAAAGTTAGAATCTAAACTGAATGTTTTTTCGACATTTTTTTTTTTTTGATGTAATATTAATTAAAAATAAAACATGCCATACATAATGCGACTCTTTTATTATATTTTACACTATTCATTCTTTGTAAAACAAATAAAAAAACATATTATCCTAACACGTTTCTTACCTTCCATACGCAAATGGAACATAATCTCTGCCAAATCACTTGTTGACCGCGCAATTTCTAATGTGAAATACCGACATGGAAAACATTACGTAAGAATGAGTTTGACCCCCCCCCCCCCCCAAAGGTACGTAGAGGCTTTTCCAACCTCCCTCCCCTTACATATTTAATGAATGGCCCCTTATAGTCTACTATTTTCATTGAAGATAAATTAGCATAAGGTAATTTTATATTCTTCAAAAAATAAATGAACACCCATGTAACAAATAGCACTTATTAATGAATTTGTCTTTTGTGCAGAAATGAGTTCAATCCGAAAAACGGGACTTTTAAACTGCGAAATGAGCATGCAATCGCTGATTTAAAACGAGTCTGATTGAGGAGTATAACGTACACCTCGAGCGCAGCGCCATCTGGTTTTTCCTCAGATCTGACCTCCCTTTTTCCCCGTCGATCGGCACACTACTCTTTCTAGGCACTATAATGTAGCTGCAAAAGTAGGTATCTACAATTTCAACTTTTGCGTAAATGCGTTTTTTAAAGTTTTTTCAGTGCAATACCCAAGTCGACCAACTACCTGAGACAGTCAGAGAGTTTCGAAATGGTCACCTTAATGGTCTAAACAAAACAGGAAAAGTTATTACAACGAATTTCTTTTTGTATAAACCGATACATGAATTTATGCTTGAAAATTTGTTTTTGGACAATACCTACTTTTCCAGCTATGCGATTCAATTGGGAAAATCATCTACCTTTTGGTTTATTTAGGAATACATATGATAAATGCCCCAAACTCTCTTACCCCCCCCCCCATACTCTCTTACCCCAAACTCTCTTTATTCTCGGTACTCTTACCCCAAAATTTTACTGAGGGGGCAAATGCATTATAAAATTTGAAAGTTATTTTTAATTTGCATTTTTCAGGTTGCTTCTTTTGTTTGTTAATTTCTTCATTTAACTTTGTATTAGAAAAACATTACATTTGTATGATTAAAGTGCATGTAGAATAGAATGTCTTTTGCATTTTATTGCTTAAACTTATATTCAGTTGTGTACTTGATGTAATGAATAACTATATTCACCTCCTTCTTCCCTAAAAAATGTTATGAAGCAAACTGAACACTTTTGGGTGTTTTCTTTCTTTCTTTCTTTCTTTTTTTAAAACTCTTACCAAGTCAAATAATAAATTTGCAGCACAGGCTGTCAATTGATTGCTTGATAGATATTAGTTGATTAATTGTGGCTGGTAATTGATTGAGGTGCATAAGATAATGCGTTATTGTTGTTTTGGTAATTGATGGATAAATTGGACTTTCTCCAATTTCATCCATGGACTAAAAAAGTGTCTCTAACCATTAGGTCATAACTTTTAAAATGTCAGAAAAAACAATCATGCTGTGAAAATATCTAGTGTAAGGTAAACAATTCAAAACTAATAATAATAAGAATAATCTAGAATTGATAACTGATTTGTTATGATTAGTTGATGTTGCACTTAACAACACATGTGACCACTTACCCGATTTCACTCTCTCTATATGTTTTATTACCTATGCTTGTTATTTAAGCTAATATAAAAATCTCATGATTTCTTTTTCCCTATATTAGATATGGAAGATGCATGGAACATCTAAGCTCTAAAAGATGTGATCTGAATAATTCATGGTGATATTTTGCTTTTGTATGTTGCAAATTTTTACTTTTGCACTTTTTATATTACTCACCTTCATGTACCTATTTTAATAAATTTTTACAAAGTTTGACATGCTCATGTGTCTTTTTTTTTTTTGAGCAATCACGATTGCTAATTGTTTTTATTTGACCGTCCTTGATGTCCGGTTCCTTTTTCAACCCCACCATCCTCTGCACTCGCGGCTTCTCCCGGTAGCCGCTGCTCCTGGTCGGTGGCGTCCGTATCCTACACACACGCATGCTCTTACACACTCACACATACACACACGCGCCTTCACACAGCTCTATGCACACCCACAAGCCTACTCATACACAACTATACACATGTAACCGCCCAAGAGAAGGGACAGGAACCGTTTCTAAAAACAAGCGAGTGAGGTAGTAACCAATGAGTAGGGTCCTGTCGCAACTCGTGATTGTGAAAAAGTGCATTGGGCACTATAAAGCAAAGCTACTTTTCTATCTAGCACTTTTCTGACATCTATTGGAGAGGACAACTTTAGCACTTAGATTTCCTCACCTTCTGAGATTAATTCACTTCTTATTGCTTCATTATCAATATTTTACGTATGATGTCTAAAAGTTGAATTTTACAAAACTGTGATAAGGATTTTATTAAAAATGGTTTTAGCACGTTTTGATATTGCAGTGATTCTGTTCTTTCCGTTTTGATTTCAAAAAGAGGCTGAATTTATAATCCAGTGATTTTATTAGTGACGAGTACTGTATTGGGCTATATATAAAGAAGTGAAACATCTAATTACTCTTTTGAAACAAATGAATTTTCATTAGACGTGCTTCAAAGAAATTTCTCATCTGCAGACGTAACAAATAAATTTTTGACCCTTTTGAAAGCTGAAGAACCTAAAACTCATAGCAAGTTTCTACAGAAAAGATTTGATAACTGCTCCACTGCAGCTCACATTGCATTATATATGTTGCATCAAAAATACAGGAGTGAAGGGCTTACCTAGAAGAAATAGCAAGGAGTTGGCTGAATGTCATTGATGAAAATCTCTTCCCGATGCTAGCTGCTTTTTTTATTTAAACATATCCATTTCTAACAACTAAGGTTTCCAATCCCGTGCCGAACTCAATACCGCGGGATTTCGGGATTGTAAGGATTCCCGGGAACAATTGTGCAATTTAGGGAGGACTGCTTTTCATACTTTAATTAATAGTCTTCTCGAATTCCGTACAGCAATTGCAACTCACTACAAACTCAGATCCCAATCAGCAAGGATCGTTTGGTAAGCAAAAATGTGCCGCTCCTATGGGATGCTAAAGGAATTTTGCTCCAAAAATAATGCGCTTGATGAAAACACCTGCTGTGACTCCACTGCAATTGGTTTTACTAAAATTAAATAATTGTGGGCAGTTAGAAAAAGATCCGCATTAACTTCATCACCTTCTAAAATAGATTTTTCTTTTCTTATGCTAGGTTTCCGCTGAAGAATTTCGCTCAAAAACGATGCCTCTTGGATATGTGATTTGCTGTATCCAATTTAACTTGTAGTGATAATACCCTTGTTGCTTCATAAACGTTGGTCATTGTATCAGTGAATTTGATTCATTACAACAAAAGTTGAATACTACTTAATTTCACCATTTCACCACGTCGTAGTCTCAGCAAAAGTATTTAGATAAATTCGCTAATTTGACCTTTCACTTTAAAGAGGAATTCAAACACATGAGCTGCTTAACTTACTGTCATGCGAGTCATTCTGTGTTTCATACAACTTTCTGTCGTCCCTTTTAAAGTCATGCCGATAATATAAATAATATCAGATTTTTCATTGCTTTCTGCTTTAGAGTGCCTTTCTTGTAATTTAAGGGTTTTGAGTGCATTACTAAAGCTTGCAGAAGTGCTCCAACATTGCATTCAGGCTACTCCAGCGGGTTTTGGAATACATGTAATATACTTTCTCTATATTTTCTAAAGCGTAATTTACTGAATTTTAAATTTTAGTGACGGTTTTCGAAAACGCATATAAGTTTTGGGCGTTTTTTCACTTGCTGAACGTATGGAAACTGAATTCTCGAATGAGATTACAAATTCATTCTTAGAAAAATATAGGTACTCTATTTTTATTGTTCTCTTAAATGGTAAATCCATCATTGGTCATATGAGACATACAGTGTTCCTTGCTTTTCTTGCAGATATACGAGGAAGAAAATTCAAACTTCAGATGATGCTTGAGAAAATAGTCATTTTATGAGCGGCAAAAGCTGGAAAAGGCTTGAATGGAATAAAAGTTGTGGGATTGGGAATTCCGCTAAATATCCTGCGGGATCGGGATCGGAAACCCTACTAGCAACCAATGTATACGTGTATTTTTCTGAGACAATCGTAGACATGATCTATCACCAGCAGAATGCAGGGGTACCCACCTGGGGGGGGGAGGGGTCTTTTTCTCAATTGGGGGGAGATCTCCGCGATATTGAGGGGATGCGCCCTTGCCCTTAGGGGAATGGGCACCTCTGTTTCAATGCTAGAAATACATGCACTGGCGACAGAACCACCCATCCTAGCTCGACAAAGTTTTTGGGATGGATTCTAGAGAAAAATCTGTGCTTAATCAATAGTAAAAAGCCTACTCGACGCAATAGAGGCAAGGAAGATGGAATTCTCGACCTTACAATCGTAAGTACTAATCTAATTCTTTTCTTTTCTTGGTTTCGGAGTAAAGAAAGTGGAGACAGTAACCACTTCCTAACTTTTCTGGAAAAAAAAAATGTAACGTAACTGAGATATTAAACTCATCAGAAAACGGTACACAAATTGGAATATTGTTTCCAATAAAATAAGTAATTGTATTGCTGAAACAAATATCAATCCAATTCAAAGCAAAGACATCATTAAATTTTACAAAGGTATTCTTAAAGGCGTTGAAGAAAATACAAACACCATTACCTTTAAAGACAAAAAAACTAATCAAAACTGGTGGAACAGAAGATGTGCTGAAAGCAAAAAGAAAAAAATACGGCGATGAATCAAGCTTATCACAAACTCATGGAATTTTAACTAATGTATCGCCTTTTTTTAGTTGCTCGAGCTGATGGTAGCTACAGAAATTTTACCTTGCACCTCGTTGAGTACTACCTGGCTCAGATGGTCCATGTCAAAATGAAATATTTCACCACAAAGGGAAAGAAATACCATCCAGGGCAAAGGCAAGAATCGAAGCCGTGGCTTCCTTTACTGCGCTCAGGCAGCTGTCGGAGCTAGTACTTCTAATGGCAAGGCCAGGGAGGCCCCCAGCAATTTCTTTCCTGGGACATTTTTAGCATAGTACACTTTAGAGCACTCTGGTTTCCCTGATAACTTCTAATCAGGAAACCACATGTCACACGATAGTGTAATAATGTTTAAAAAATAATGATAACTAGCAATCGAAAGAGCATTATAAAACTGGATTGTTTCTTGACGCATGAGTTTTTTCCCTCGTGCCCCCGTTATCGAAATATGAGGTTTTAAAGTCTACCGAAATTTTACGAAAGGCTCCATAGTTGGGGCGAGTTTCAGTGAGTAATGGACGACATCTGTCACACGATTTGAAGATGGATGCAGACGTTGAAATTGTGTCATAATCTCTCGCAATGTCAGTCTTGCAATTTTCAAAGTTTTGCAATTTTCTTGAAATTTCGGCAGACGTTGAGACCATGTATCTCGAGAACGGGAGGACGAGGGCAACTAATTTTTGCGTCAAAAATATGTCTCAAGATGCTCTTTCGATTTTTACCTGTTTATACTTTTTTCATTATTACACTATTTGTGTGGTTTCCCTGTAAGAAGAGCTGACTCTCATTTGCGTATTGCATGAGAAAAAGCCAGGAAAACTTAGCAGACAACTCGATAAGGGCTGACAGCGTGTCAGAACTACCGCCTGTGCTGTATATTTAGAGCTTTATCTTGGACAAGAAGATCCAACACACTGCCTGGCCTCTATTATATGTATATAGTCCACGCATAACTACAAAAGACGCAAGGCACAAGATAGATGTGTAAAACACTCAAGAAATAGCAAATTTGTTTCAGACCGAGAGCGGGAATCGAACCTGCAGCCTCTTACGAAGCACACAGGCTAGCGATAAGTTCGCTCGGCCAATCAGAGTTTTTGCTTTCCATTTTTAGAGCATTTGCTCTTCATTTTTATAGCTTTTGCTCAGACAAACGATGCAGATCTAACAAGCTATTTTGCAAATGTTCTGAACAAAAGTACGGAATACGGAGAGACAAGGTGGATGCATAACGCGGAAGAAATCGCAAATTTGATTCAGGGCGAGAGCAGGAATCGAACCCGCTGCCTCTAACTAAAAGGCATACTCATTTGTAACAGAATCGATCGTGTTCAATTCGATCAAATTCTATCTATCTCCTGCCTATAGCACAGGCAGAAATTAACTTCCCCCCACCCTGAAGGTAATTTCTCGCTGCGCTGCTGGTCGATAGAATTCGATCGGATCGAACACGATTGATTGTGTTAGCGATGAATGAAGCGATAGCACTGCTCAACCACTCAGGTCCCCATCAATCATTTTCACCTCTCTTTTTTCAAAGCTCAGAGCAACCCATACCGGGATTCGAACCCAAGACCATCTGGTTCAACCAGAGTATATTGTCGTAAGGCCAAAAGTTGAGATATCTGATTGGTAGAAAAAGACTACGAAGTTTCTCTGAGCTGCAACAGACTTTGAACTGTTGGCTCTCCACGATTTACATCGTCAAGAGTGAACAAACAAACAAACAAACAAAAGAAGTGTTAGCTATTGAGTGATTAAAGAGTAAAACTATTTTATAGCTATTCTATAGCAGTTTTAATAATTACCATTTATCGTGCAAACTTCCTCAGTTGTACTCTTAACCAATCAAGGAATTTCAGAAATGATAATTAAAAAATGATGATAATAAAAATAATTAAAAATTGCATTGAACATTTTCACCTAATGAGCAGCAAGCAACAAGCTTGAGTATTTTCAAGAAAAAGGATAAAAATTACAAGAATAAGAAATACATTAAAATGTAACAATGGAATTCAGTAGTGAAGTGACTTTCATATGACGTCATGGCTTTACAACTGATTAAAATGCTGCAATGCGCATATAATTGGCAATGAGCTTCTGTGAAGCCTATTTTAGTAGATTTTAAAACGCTTTTAACTTTCAAAGTAGCCGCTGGCACGCGGTCCGTTCTACAATAAATTTTAGTTTTTTGTGTTTGAAACTTTGGGTGGAATTATGAACTTCAAGTTTACAACTTTGGTATTTTTCCTTATTGGTAAGTTCATTTCTTTTTTTATGCATATATATTATATACAATGTTATTTACTGTATTTTCACATTTATTTACATAAATAAATGACACGAAACATTATTAGGAAAGTTCCCTTTAATTTGCCTTAATTTTTTTGAAATCCGTAAGAATTACAATGTTCGGTTTAGATATATCCCTACTTCACCAGTTAAGGATTAATGTGTGCGTCTTTTATGAAATGATGACTAATATAATCTCTCTATTCAAATAGTCGATTTTTTATTAACAAAATCGAGAGCAAAAGTTTTCAGAAACTTTTAGCAAAAGTTTCAGTTAAGTAAGCGTAGAAATAGTAATAAGTTGTTACTTATTTTGTGTACTGATATGGTTTTGAAATTGTTAGACAACTAATGGTGAAGTACACGTAAATGCAGCATTGCCGTCTTAGAGGAGTCTTGACAGGTTTCTCCTCAAGAACGACTCTTTGAAAGTCGTTATCTTTCGCCTAAATTTTTGATGAGTTTGATTTTTGAATGCTTCTGTCAATACTTCAGCTTACGCGAAGAATTTTAGTGAGCTATAAAGAATCTGGAAAAACTAGTAGTGGGATGTTTAATTTTTGTCGAGTCATACTGTCTCGTTGCTGAAACCACTTTAGTGCTATGTAGACATGAATGAATGAGGGAATTACATATATGAATGCTTTGAGTTACAATTTTTTTTTTTTTTTTTTTTTTTTTTTTTTTTTTTTTTTTTTTTTTTTTTTTTTTTTGAGAATGTTTATGTATGCAGTATTGAAATGCTTCAGGCTTATTTCCATAAATTTAAAAATCTTGCACATTTCCATTATACTTGGGTAAAATGCAGATAAATGATTAAATCATTATCAAAGCTCAAATTTGTAAAGAATATTCCATGCATGCGTTGAAAATTGATGAAATTTCTATTTCAACGCACTGTTGCAAATGAGGTCGTTTCTTAAACAATTACAAACAGATAATTTTTCTTCAAATTTCACCTGCAATTATACATAACAATGAACCATCAACTTGCAGAAAATATTAAATTGTATTGGTAGGAGTAGAAGTAGTTGGTAATAAAAATCATGGCATCGCATTTTCATGCGTCATAATTTAACTTGTCTTTAGATTTCATAAAACCTGCCTTAATATATTTCCCAGAATTAGCTTAATATGAGAAGTCCATAGTTCACAAAAATTTGTTTTTATGCGTAGTTTTAATGTTTCTTTACCAACCTTCACTTATGAACTGTTCGAAGTAAAGCAATTTTTTCTTGCGATTTGTAGAACTTACTGAATCTTGATTTAGGGGGTTTCGATTTAGTTAAACTATAATAAATTTTATTTACAATCATGCAAAGTGTTGGGAAACAGATCCTGGTGATCGCAAGTTCGCAATATGTTGCAATTAGTCTAAAGCATTACTGATTTTCTACATTAATGTGTTTTAAGTCTTCGAACTCTTAAAGATGCCAAATCGTGGTAACGAGGGTTAGATTTGAAAAATAAAACAAATCGCAGATTCACAACTTTGTTTTTTCCATTCTCGTTTTGCTCAATATTTGCTCATAATGTAAATTTATATCTTCGGTATACTATCTGAATTATAAAGTGGAATTTTTTTTACTATTTCTCTTTTCCCGGTTTCTCAACCCTTAGGCTGCCAATCCCGCGATTTTCGTCGTTGACGTAAATTTATTAAAATTTGCTAATACAGTGAAACCTCTCTGAACGGTCACCCCTCCGTTCCGCAAAGTGTCTGTCGTTGAGAGGGGGTGGTCGCTTTAAAGGGTTTTGTTTACAGTCGCAATATAATTCTATAATACACAATATAAGCAAGTCTAATACATAGAATGAAGTTGGAGACTGTTCTAAAAGGGAAATAGTATATAATTGTTTACATTTTTCGAAGAAGGGATACAATTTGTGACTTAGGTTTTTAATCTTCTCCTACAACTGTTTTTAAAATTGAATTCAAAATGTTGCAATTCCAAATGTTTTTCAATTCAAAATGATAAATTGATCTAACCAATTTGTCATTGCATCTGAATTTCTGATGATTTTATTGTCCCCAAAATCACTTCAGTTGAAAGTTTAGTCTGCTCATGATTACAAAAAGGAAAATTAATTGTCAGAGGCCGAATTACTGCCTGAAAGGTATAAAATGTATTTGCTCAAAAGACGTTAATTACACACAGCGAACTGATTAGTTAATTTAAACCAATCCGAAATTAATATTAGATTTGATTGAAAAACGCTTGTTTTCGGAGACTCGTTAAACAGAAAATGTTTCTCTCAGTCGACATTGTAATTATCGAAGCTCTCCATTGTTTCGTGCTGGAAAGAATTTGAAATCGTATTCTAACAGTTCTCTCGCCGATTTTTCGCGTTCATATTGCTCAGAATTTCAATACGTAATTAAAGATTCACAAAATGATCTCAAACAGTGTTTGCAACCCAGATTACACTTACACACTGACCAATTAACAAAATAAACATGGGGGACATTTTTACTCAAATTATCGGAATTCGCTAAAGTTCAATAAGAATTCTCCTCTTTGAACTGAATAACTGCGGATCATGAACAGAAAGTGAATATTTTCCTGAAAAAATGAAATGGACGCATCCACTCGGCGGCCGTTCAGAAGGGTTGGGTGGCCGTTTGCTAGGGTTGCTTTTTAACATTAAGTCTGTGGGCTAAAAAAGTGGCCGTAAAGAGGGGTGGCTGCTCAGAGGTTTCACTGCACCACAATATTCGTGGCTGACGTAAATGCAGCAGTATTTGCTAATCTCGAGATTTCCATTGGCAGCTTAAATGTAGCAAATTTTGCTCATCAAGCGATTTCCACGTTCATAACGTATTTCTGGAACCTGATCCTGAAATTGGATCATTTAATTCAAAAATGGATTTTCTGAAGTGTTTAGATTGACAGCTCTTTATTTTGCAAGTCAGCTAGCTACCTTCTTATCCAATAGTCTCACCAAAAAGGAGTTTGTTACTCAAAAATTTGGAAAAAAAAATCGTCCAGGAACTAATTTGGTGCAAAGTAGGACTTTTCATTGCCTTGTTTCGAGATTTATCATACTATGTGCAACTTCCAACTTAATTTGTGAAAACTCAGTACATTTGTGTAATTTTAGTACTTTTGCATTGGTTTTCACACAAAATAAATACGTATTTTGTAGAGACTTAGTTAAAAGAAAAGCAGTCAAAGAATTAGGAAGCTTAATAAGTTATCAGACGTTCAGATTTCGTCCGGACAGCCCGGGTTTCACACCGGTTTTGAATTTATAGGTGGGCTTTTTTAGAGGTGGGTTCTTTTTAATGATCCGTTCATCAGAATAATTCAACTCGTTCATTTGAAAAAGTTGCAGGGGATCTCTCTGCAGGAAATACTCATACATTTGAAATGTTTCAATAGATCTGTAATATTATTTGAAGGAAAATAACTATCTAAAAATAAGAAAATGTGCCTTTGAAAATGAAGCCAAAAAACTTTAATCGGGTAAGATATTTCTCAGTTGCCGAATGGTAATGAGTGGCGGATCCAGACAATAATGTTGGAAGGGGCGATTGAGTAATGTATTACGGGGGGGGGGGGGATGACTAATGAAAAGAAATACTAAGAAATGAAGTATGTTGTTTTTAAATGTATATCGTTCAGAGTTTGAATGAAAATTATAAGTGTTTAGAGTACCACAAAAATAAAAAATAGGAAAAAAAAATTCTATTAATATCTTGGATCCATCATAAAAAATTAAATCCTTCAACTTTTGATTCGTTTGAAGACTCGTAAACTATTTCAGTAGTAATTTAGGTCTTCAATTGTCCTTTTCTTCTGAAAAGAAAGGAAATGTTACAGTACCAACATACTCATTTCATCTCTTTCACTATTGGACAACAAGATAAAGGGACCGCCCAAATCTGATTCCCGATTCGAAGAAGTTTTAGATTATTTGGTGGTTGATAAGAAAAAGGGAGGCTTGGAGGTCCCGCTCCGGAAATTTTTCGAAAATTTGAGGGTATATTTTCGAAAAAACAATTGTTTGTTGTCTTAGGTTTCTTGAAGGGAAAGGATGAGATTCAGGAATTCTCCCCGGTCGGTTTTTGATATTTGAGCTTCAAAAGCACAATTTTAGATATCTTAAGTGATGCTAAAAACCAGGGGGTTTAAAGGTTTCCCCCGGAAAAAAAAAAATTGAAATTTAAGTTCTAAAAACGCAATTGTAGGCCAACTCTGACGTAGAAGACATGGAGTTCAGAACTTTTCCCCATAAACCTTTCGGTGTAGGAGTTCCAAAAACTGTTTTTTTAGACTCTTTGAATGACTATGAAAGATGAAGAAAGGGCATGAGGGCTCCTCTCCGGAAGTTTTTGAAATTCAAGTCCTGAAAACGCAGTCTTAAGACATCTTTTATGACGTAGGGGGAGGGAACGGGGTTTGGAACTTTCCATCGGAAATTGTTCGAAATTCGAGCCTTGAAATACGATGGTTGGTCATCTTTGGTAGTGTTAAGGGAAAGAATGGGATCGGGAGCTATCAATCAACTTTTCGATATTGAAGATTCAAAAACGTGATGTTAGGGGAAATGCTCGGGATCGGGGGCTCTCAGCCTGTTTTTTTTGGAATTGAAGTTCTAAAAACGTAATTGAAGGCCTTCATTAACGACATTTTCAAAAGTTTTCGATTTCGCAGATTTTTTTCGAAATAAAAGGTCTAAGAATTAAAAAATTTGGCGGTCTTCGTTGACATTGTAGAGAGGGGGTTGAGGGACTCTCCTGGAAATTTTTTGGAATTAAAGTCGTAAAAATAGGTGATTTTTTTTGATGTGTTGTGGGGAGAGGAGGGAGTTTGACCTATTCCGGGAAATTTTTCGATTTTTTAAACCTTTTTGGTGGGGACAATCACCCCAATCGTCCCCTCTGTGGATCCGCCACTCGCAATGCTTTCCATTCCAAAAATCGAAGGTTCCATTTCAGCGTGTCAAACATTTTAAGTTATTTAACTTTTCTAGCTGCTGCACTGTATACACATAGACATATTACTAATAGACCATGTATAAACGAAAAAAGTAACAAACATATCGGTAGCTCAACTGGAATAACGGATAAGTTAATTTAAAGACTCCCTTAAATATTTGGGAGCTTTAAAATTATTTCGCAGTATCGACGAAAACAGGGGGGAAAAACACTTCTATAAATGGAAAAAAAAAGAATTAGTTATGATCCATATCAAATCCCTAGATATTGAATGTAAAATGAGACTTGGAAGTCGCGAAGCAGTTAAAAATATTGCCCAATCAATATAGGTGGTAATTGATAGGGATGCTATAGACCAGGGGTTCTCAAAATGGGTGCCGTCGATGTGTCCATGTTACCAATGTATGTTAGGTTTTCCAAATAAGATCATATGGAGCAATAAGGCCGTCTCCCCGTTTTTTGATGTAGCACATTAAAAATTCACTATCGTGACTTGATCGTAATCAGAAAGCCTAACTGATGATAAAACATTGTGACGGATCAGTTTTAATAACCAGGCAAAAGTTATTACAGAAGTCTGTAGAAAGTACCTCATCTTATTTTCCCTAAAAGTTTTGCTTCAACATGGTTCAGTATAAATTACTAGCATAATTAAGTTGCATATTGTTCTATTGACCCGATTCATGTGGTCAGCAAATTCAAAGATAAATATCTCTGTATGCCGTTTTTTTTTGCGATTTGATAACCTAAAAAAATAGATAATTGACCGTTAAAGCTGTGGTTAGCTTCCTTAGCACTCCGGTGTCTTTATAATGATACAGGAGTATCGGGTGTTGGATATGATTATGTGCTGCATATGCTACTTATATACGCACGAGCAGTGGCGAATGGGACAGCATGAACCGGCCCTGGCATTTACTAGCCACCCGGCCCCTTAAGGGTTGCTCCTTGAAGAGATGCTCCCCCTCCCTCCTTTTTCAAATGTAAAAGGAAGAGCGGATACAGCTTCCAGTTTTAGGAAGTTTTAGGATGACTCGTATTAGGAGAATTGCGTTGACGAATGTGGAGAGAAGGAATTTATATTACGAACACTTGCACAGTAAAAAGTGTAATATTCGTGATGATGATGGGGGTTGCGGGGGCGCTCCTCAGGAAAATTTTAGAAATTATAGCTACAAAAACGTATTATTAGACTATTTTTAGATCTTGGGCGATGTTTGCGGGAGGGAGAATTTGGAGATTTCCTCAAATTTTATCGAAATCAGAGCTTAAAAAAGCATGTGTAAGCTATCTTTGGAAACATTAAGAGAAGGAAAGGGGTACAGAAATTGTTTCTAGGCAAAATATCTCAATTTAAGTTCCCAAAGCGCCAATTGACCCTCTTTGGGGGAGGGCGATGTTTTTTGAAATTGAAGTTCTTTAAATTAGCGATAAATTTTCCCCCGCCCCGAAGTCAGTATATGTAGGCTTTATGAGCAATAGCGGTTGAAGAGGAATTTTTAACCGACTTCAAAAAGGAGGCGGTTATCAGTTCATACCGTATGTATGTTTTTTTTTGTTTGTCCACTCATAGCGTCTCACCTAGTGAACCGATTTTGATGATTCTTTTTTTAATGGATAGAGGATGGCTCAACTTAGGTCCCATTACTTTGTTTGACCATATTTGTTCTTTAGATAAAAAGTTATGGGCAAAAAACAGTAAATTTCCCTATTAAATGATTAAAATCATATTGTAGCGAAGTTCGCTCTTTCCATCCGTGGATAACGGTGGCTCAGTGGTAGAATTCTCGTCTCCCACACGAGCAACCCGGGTTCAAATCCCGACTAGGACAAAGTGAATTTTTCTAAAATTTCGTTTCTACTGTTTCCCGTATTTTCTCTAATGTTCTATTAATTTCTGTATCTTTTCAAGTTGTATATAAGGAGATGTAACGTTCATTCGTGGTTCTGAATAAAGATCTCGAGTTGAGACTAACGAGTATTCGCTTCATTTGGCTTTCACATTGTCTTCGCTATCTTCATCTACGCGACAATATGAAACTCATTGTTATAAAAGTTTGGTGCCATATAACTGTAACATTAATAATAATTGTAATGATAATTTTGAATAAAGGCTTTTCTAAAGCAATACAGTGATATAGAGTTGCACTTCTTACTAGGTAACTTCTTACTTTTACTGAAATATCTACATTTACACTAGAAAGAATGAAATAAAAAAATTTTGAAAAAAAAATAGAACCGACTTCAAAATTGCTCTAAAAAGTGAAAAATAATTTTATTCTTTAAACACCTTCGATAATACTTTTAAACATAATTTTTGAAGTTGGCGCAAAAACAAAAAGTAAAATCCATTGTAACCATGCTTCGTTCATATTTTTATCAAAAAGTCATCCAAACTTAGGAACGAAACATTTATATCGTTACTCAAATATGCTGTCATCAATGCGTAATGCATGTGGTAGTGAAGAAACTGGACCTGGTTAAATTTATACTTGTAGTTGAGTTATGGCTGTGAATGATTTTATCGATCGTTTTTGCGCCAACTTCAAAAATTATGTTTAAAAGTATTATCGAAGGTGTTTAAAGAATAAAATTATTTTTCACTTTTTAGAGCAATTTTGAAGTCGGTTCTATTTTTTTTCAAAATTTTTTTATTCTATCTATACCGCGTGAAAACAGAAATTTTAATGAACGTGTAAAGTGAAAATTCAGACGATTCTTGCGGAGGAGAATTAGGAAGTGATCCCCCAGAAAATTTTTGAAATTTAATTTCTAGGAACATACAATGAATAGGTTGTTATACATGTATAGGAACTTAAGGAATCACATGTAGAAGAAAACGGATAAGGTGAGGAATCTTCCGCGGAGTAGATACTCAAAGGGCTTCAGGTATACGACATGTGAAGCCCTCATGGAAACATTAGCCCCCCTGTGTTAACATTAGCCGATGTCTAATGGACTTAAGGCACGTCGCTAGCTCAAAGTACCTCCAACGTTTTTTACACTTGTAACGTTTTTACACTTGACCGCTCATTTCATACATACTACGCGTGTATGAAATGAGCGGTCGTTTAGTTATTTCAGACGTATCTCAAATAGAGGTAGAGAATGGGTTTAGATTTAGGTCAAGAGCAAGTAATTAGAAGATCTAAGTATTGACAATCTGAACCTAACCGTAACGTTCACTCCGGGGGTTTAGAAATGGTTTCGGGTTTGTAGTCTTAAAAATGCACTTGAGGCTATCTTTGGTAATGTTAGGGGAAGAAGAGGTTCGGGAGTTCTCCCGGAGAATCTTTACGAAATTGTAACTTTAAAAACGCAGCTTTACATGGTTTTTTGGTGATATTAAGGAAAGGAGAGATTCGGGGGCCGACGTCCGGAAATAATTCTGATTCATACAGTCGTCTTCTTGACGATCTTTGCATAGGTTAGGGGGGAGGGAGCTTCGGGGGTGCTTTCCCAGCTATGTTTCGAAATTGAAACTTTATAAACGCAGTTGTTATCATTAAATACGTTAAGGATAGGTTGGCTGTCATTGGAAATTCTTAATTTTGCAACTCTAAAAACGCAGGTTTCGACTATCTCTGACAATGTTGATATGAGAACAAAGATCCAGAACCCCCCCCCCCCCGGGAATTGTTTCTTATTTTTTGTTTTAAAAATGCATTCCAGATGATCTTAGGCTAGGTTATGGAGGGAAGAGGTTCGGGAGTGCTCCCCAGGAAATTTTTCGAAATTG
Organism: Uloborus diversus; assembly: GCF_026930045.1. NCBI lineage: Eukaryota > Metazoa > Arthropoda > Arachnida > Araneae > Uloboridae > Uloborus > Uloborus diversus. The sequence goes on along the minus strand of NC_072733.1, from coordinate 16,356,188 downwards.
AAATCTAAAAAATGGGATAGTAGGTCTTTAAAGTAAAGGGGACCGACAATTCTTCGAAATTTAAACTAAAAAACGTTATTTGAATCGACTTTCAATGACGTGAGGGGGGGGAGAAGTCTTCAGAATATAATTTGTAATTGAAGCCCATGAAACTTTAAGTCGACATTTAGCGATGCTCGCGGGTATTGGACGAGAATTTTTCGAAGTTAGTTTTTAAAACGCAGTTTTTGACGATCTTTGGTTAATGTTATGAATATCTTTAGTAATGGTGAAGTTGTTCGGCGATTGTCCTTCGGTAATTTTTTGAAATTTGAAATCTAAAACGCAGTTGTAGATGATATTCGCTCATGTTATCAAGGGTTCGGGGACTCTTCCCAGAAATCTTTTTGGAATTGATGCTCTAAAAAAATTTCAGCCCATCTTTGTTGATACAAGGGGAGGAGAGGTTAGATGACCTGAAAATTCTCTAAAATTTCGCTTTTAGGACTTCAATTTAGATCTTTAAAGATGGAGTAGAGGCGTTTCTGCAGGATTTAGGTGATCACTCTCCCAGAAGCTTTTCGAATATGAAGTCCTAAATACCAATTGTAGGTCATCTTTGATAACGGTAGGGGGTTGGAGATGGGTTCCGATTTGGAAACTCTTCCCCAGTACTCTTAAAAGTTCTAAAACGCGTTTGAGCTATCTTGGTGGTGCAAAATAAAACAAGGTTAGAGAACCTCCCTCCCTACCCCATTCCTGGTTAAATCCCTATCTTTTATCAAACTTCATTGATACAAATGTTGCGGAGAAACCTCCCCTGATATTTCTTTTTCAAAGACCATCTTAGTTCTTTGGTTTTTCTATAGTGAAATTTTGAACTTCCAACCTGATATTTGTATTTGTTTAAAAATTAAAGTGTTTGGGATTCATTAGAATAACCTTTTTACATTTTGGACTGATATGGTACTTTTCAGAGACACACCGTAGGTCTTTTCCCAACTTTATCAAGAGATTCTGGAGGCATGATATTTTTAAAAAATAAAATTTTTTTCCACTTTCGCTTGGCATTATACATTCACTTAATATTCATTACAATATTTTAAATCACCCTTACTGCATTTTAATTTTTTTCTACTTGAAACATGCTTCGGCAGCCCCTATGAAACTGTCATGATTATCGATTAATTTCTTGTATTAAGCTGAAACTTGTCATGGGTTTGTACTATGTACTGAACTTTTTTCGTTGAAAAAAAATGTTCGAAATTTAACAGAATGCATCCAAACATTTCTGCTGCCTTTAGTTAGGTAAATTATAATAAAGACCCGTGGATATCCTCATATATATAATAGCCGATGATCAAGTTACGTGCGTGTTTCAACGAAACGTCAAAGGAAGAAACGAAAAAATGGTAAACAATGAACGCTATCTACTGGAGTTTAGGGTTCATCCACTGTAGTTAGGGTTACAATTTCAAGTATCAAAATACCCTCAAACAGGCAATGACTTCATTCCAGTGACTGGAATTTTTGTCAATGAAATTCACAACATATTATGAATAATGTTGTTATTCATAACATGTTGCGAATAATCATCATGGTATTTTATTCGCAACTCCAATAAACTTTAGGGGGCGCTGCAGCCACTTTCTAATGGCGGATGAAAAAGGTAAAACAAATGCCGTAATATAAAACTTGCTTTGACGCTTAGCGAATGGCAGTAATTTTTCATCGTGTTTGTGGGAAGCTTTCTTTTCTGTTCTGAAATTACATTACACCACAAACTGTCTGAAGCCTGTAATTTACCCCAAAGAAAACACGTGGTATGGAATGTTTTACCTTTTTTTAGTATTGCTTACCACCGCAAGGTAGCGTATTCGAGATCTGGAGTTGCGAATTGCCATTTATTTTTTTAAATACTGGGAACCAAGGGCGTATATAAGGAGCGGGCTGAAAAGGCCCGGTCCTTCCAAAATCTGTAAAAAAAATATTAAATGAAGGTAGTTATTTTTGGTTTTAGTTGCTCACAAATAATCGCCAAACTTCTAGTTGCACAATTATAATACGTTAGATCAGTGATTTCCGAACTGGGTGCCCCAGGAAGAGGTGAGGGGTGCCGCGAAGTGTCAAAGTCCATGATAACAATAATTTGTATATAAAACTAGACTAGGAAGCCGTGAGAAAACTCTAATTCTTCAAAGGGTGCCGCGAGCTTTTAGTTTGGGAACCCTGCGTTAGAAGGCACCAGGCCATGGTGTTCAGAAGGGGTCAGGGGATCCGTACCCCTTACTCAAAACAACGTGTCTTGGGAAAGCGAAGTTATATTAACAGAAAGAAAAGCAAATAATGTTGGGAAAAATCTCAACTCTCCAAAAAAGAAATTTTTAAATTTAAAATGTTTAACAGATGCAGCTTATTGTTGCTTAGTAAATTAGGTTCCCCTTTCTCTCACTACCCTCCTTTTTTTCCTAGTCAGTCTGAAAAGAATGGTCTTCAAAATGTTTCTCTCAACTCTCGCCCCTGCAAAAAATAAGTTTGTTGTTCAGTTAGAGTAATAATGGAAAATGATATCCCAAGAACGCATTTATTTAGGCGTTTTTCGGACATCAATTTTAAAACATTTCTGGGGGCTCCCGAATCAACACCCTTTCACTAAGGTTACTACCAAAAATAGTATGCAATTGTGCCTTTAAGATTTCAATCTTGAAAATTTTCGGAGGAAGATCCCTAAAACCACTCTTTATCTCTAAACGTCTCCTAAGTTCACCTGAAATTGCGTTTTACCTTTCAGGTGAGGATTATCGAACTCTTCCTTTACAAAGATTGCCTAATGTCTGGGAAAAAATCTGAATTTCTTTTGAAAGGAACCTTAAAATAATTTTAAAAAAAAATCGCTGACTATTGATCAGGTAATTACGTTCAACACCTTATTTCTTTTACCCCCCGCCCCTTTTTTTTCCAAGTCGGTCTAAGAATAAGAATCTTCAAAATGCACACTTCGCAAGCCCCCCCCCCCCACTAAAACAATTAAAGAGCTTCTCATACCTCGTTTTCAGGGTTTCAGTGTCTTCAAGTTTCTAGGGGATAATTACCAAAGCCTTGCCTTCTGAAAGCAAAAGCATCGAAAATCATTAAATGCTTTTATAGAGCTTCAATTTTGAAAAAAAAATAGAACAGACTTCAAAATTGCTCTAAAAAGTGAAAAATGATTTTATTCTTTAAACACCATCTATAATGCTTTTAAACATAATTTTTGAAGTTGACGCAAAAACAAAACGTAAAATCCAGTGTAACCATGCTTCGTTCATATTTTTTTCAGAAAATCAAAGTTAGGAACGAAACATTTACATCGTTACTCAAATATGCTAGTGAAGAAACTGGGCCTGGTTAAATTTATAGTTATAGTTGAGGTACGGCTGTGAATGATTTTATCTATCGTTTTTGCGCCAACTTCAAAAATTATGTTTAAAAGCATTATCGATGGTGTTTCAAGAATAAAATTATTTTTCACTTTTTAGAGCAATTTTGAAGTCGGTTCTATTTTTTCAAAATTTTTTTATTTCATTCTTTTTAGTGTTAATGTAGGTATTTCAGAAATAGTAAGAAGTTACAATCACGAAACTTCGCCTTATTTTTTTCATGAAAATGCTCCATACTAAAAAAAACTATAAACACGCATTAAACTTTAGGCGGTTGGCACTAAAAACTTTGTTCCTCTCTGGAATTCATGTGTAGTTAATTTAATTATAACCATTTAAGTATTACGTTTTCCCTAACTAGTTTCTATTTCACAGCATACAAGTTGCTTGTTATGCATTCCTGTATTTTCTTATCCCTGATCATCTGTTATTGGCGTAGATGATAACGATAAAAAGACTGTAGTTGAGGCAAACCAAATGGTAGCATTGTGAAGGCTAAGCAGATCCTAATCGCTGCATCACCTCGATTCCAGATTAGGTTTACCCCCCACTATAGAGCAATAGCACTGAAGAAGCGAAGACTTCGATAATTCACATGGACTTACTATAAATCAGCAGGGTTACCAAAATAAAATTATTTACGCCAAAAATGAGACGACAGTGCCAGATTCTCGATTATCGAAATATCCCCCTGAAGAAACTTGATGCTTGATTCAGAGAAGCCTTCATTCAAAATTATCATTACAATTACCATTAATGTTACTGTCGTATGGCACCAAACTTTCACAACAATGGGTTTTAAATTTAATCATTTAATAGGGAAACTGCATGAAATTTGCTGTTTTTTGCCCATATTTTTTTCTAAAGGACAAATATGGCCAAGCAAAGTAATGAGACCTAAGTTGAGCCATCCCCTATTCATTAAAAAAGAATAATCAAAATCGGTTCACTAGGTTAGTAGTCCAGTCAATAGATACATTTTACCTTACAAAAAATGGGGTCAAAGATTTTTTTTTCCTAATTTGTACATATTGGTGCCGACATGAAAAAACAAAGTTATCCAACACGAAAGACCCCGGAAAAACTTTTGGGGGTCGAAAAACCACAAAAATTTATGACTTTTTTTGTCTTTTCCAAAATACCTCTGAAATGGTTAAAATTAGCAAAAAGTATCAAATATAAAGTTTACAGAACATTAAATTTCCTACAACTTTCGTATTTACAACTTTTTTGTAGCACAAATAGCATGCTTGCTATAGCACTTCGAAAATAAGCAGTTTTCCTCCATTCCGAAAAAAAAGCTTTCACACCGAAAGCAAGGCGTCACAATTATTAGAACTTGAATAGAAGCTTTAGTTTCAGAGTTTATAGACAGTTTGAGTTTCTTGGTCACCCCCCCCCCCCCCCCCCGCCGGACACAGAATAGCAATTCTGGCTGACAGATTACTTCCCACTAGACTCCAAAAGCATACGATGGCGATATATTGTGAAACTGAAATACATATACACACATTCATTTAAAGCACATAATTCGTGCATTCTACTTAGATTGCTATTGAAAAAATTCAATATTTGTGTATAAATGTAAATGAATAAATATTAGGCTGCTAATAAGCAAATAATTAACATAATTATGCATAAAAGACGATACAGCAATAATAAACCCTTCATCACTGCTCACCAACTCACATTTCTGGTTTGACAGAGATAATCTTCATCAGACTCCAATAACAGATTATATATTGCAGTTTGTAACTTTATTACGCAATATACACATTCATTTGAGGCACATAATTCGTACGTTTTAGTCTAATTATTACAAACAAAGATAGAATTTTTAAATATAAATGTGAAGGAATGAATATTAGGCAGCTAATAAGCAAACACAATCAACACAACCATGCGTCCTATGTTGATACAATAATAACAATAAACCCTTCCCTACCGCTCACGAACTAATATTTTTGATCTGACAGAGGTAGTCTTCATCAGACTCCAATAACCTGTGATTTATATTGCAGTTTGTAATTGAATTACATAATCTACACATTCATTAAAAGCACATAATTCGTACCATCTATTCTAACTATTACTAGTGAAAATGCGATATTTGAATATCAATGTGAATGAATAAATATTAGGGTGCCAATAGGCAAACAATAGACACAATAATGCATAAATGGAGGTACAAAAGTAATACGTAATGAACACTTTGAAAAAATTCTGCAGAAACTGACTTTTTGAGACATGAAAAACCCATAAGTATTATCTTTCAAAATGAAAATCTAGCTGTAGAAACTTAATACGCACACCTAAATTAAGGGAGATTCATTCGACTTTATAGCAAATAGAGAAAGGATGACAAAATACGTAGTTAATCTTTTTCGAAGCCGTTTTGAAGGGTTCAAAATTCTCTCGGTTCAGAATCTGTAGGGGGTAGAAAGAAGCTGTCGTCCTTGAATTTTTCATCTAATTGTTGCGGTAATTTCAAAAGCTCCTGGAACAAATCATCTTCTGCAGTCTCATCAAAAGATGAAATTTGTGCAACCTTTTCACAATTTGTGCCACTGCAGTGTTTGCACATGTTGGAGCATTTTAAACTTGCCTTGCGACAAGAACAGGCTCTAGTACAATTTTTCTTGCAAGTACAAGATATAATCTTCAAAAGAGTCTGAGGAACTGAATCTTTTTTCGTGTCAACAGGTATTAGACCCTACGTTCTGCGTTCCCAACCCCATTTCTTTGGATCAATTATGTTGTCCAACCAACTTTGAATTTGGTGGTAACACCAATAAGATTGATAACGTTCAGCATCACACGTGGGAGGTAGCCATGCAAGATTTATTTTAGCCCTGTATACTAGTTTTATAAAAATGTTAAATCGCAAAGCATCCAAAAATCGGTTCAAATACTTTACGACATTTGTGTATATTTTCAAAATATTTTCTCCAGCTGCAGCTACGGCATTATGATGACTGATTGGATCCATAAATACTTCAATAGCTTCCTTAATTTCAGGAGTTTTTTCGACTATGTTGCACAATTTAATCTTGCCTTGGCCAAAAATTGTCGATGTCGTATCACACCCACTAAATCATGGATGAACAAAATATTGCTGGGGTCAAACTTAAAGGATTTAGTGAGGGGAAAAAAAACAATTCGCAAGCATTCCCTCCTCCAGGTTTTAAAAAGAACCAAGTTGCTGAAAAGCTGTCCTAAAACTGTCTTCAGCACTAACAGATCTATAGCCTCGCCCACTATGACAACCTTTTCAATATTCTTCGTCTTTGAAAGAGCATTGTTGACAATAAGTCGGCATCTTCTTGATTCTGACTGATTTGAATGCCACACTCTTCGAAATTTGTCTTAAGAAGTTGGATAAGAGGATTCTTGTTATAATTTGCCAGAAATCTGTCTTGAGGAATTTGGTTTACCATGTTAAGTTCAACCATTACTTCAAGGGAAAAGTGCACCCTCTTTCGCCGTAATCGTTCAAAACTATTGGTGCTAGTATGTGCAGGATATCTATCAAATACAATCATAACTTGAAGTCCATAATGTTTTTTTTTTTTTTTTTCAGAAATGCAGAATGATTCTGAGATAGGATAGTAAAGGAAGCATTGGTCTGGCATAATCCTTTCTAGAAACAAAATCTTAATACAGAACACACAGATTGATAAAACATACGTTCGCTCGAACTTTGAAGTGAACAATATGCATAGCTGTTCAGTCGATACATCGCATTTGGAGAAAAAAAAAAGAGATAGAACGGGGGTGTTTTTATGATAAAGGGAACAGAGGCATTTACTCTCAGCTACGAAATACAAATCATGTCCAAGGTCACACAGCCAGCGTTTTTCCTCTTTTTCTCCGTTATCCGATGCGTCTTCACGCTCTTTGCTGAGGGATTCAGAAAAAGTGTGACTTTCAAGAAGTTGTAACTCGCTTGCTTTTCATGCTACAAAAATGTTGTAACGACAAAAGTTGAAGGAAATTTAATCCTCTTTAACATTTGTATTTGAAGTTTTTGTAATTTTAACAATTTCGGAGATATTTTGAAAAAACATAAAAAGTTATAAATTTTTGTGGTTTTTCGGCCCCCAAAAGTTCTCCCGGGGTCTTTCGTGTTGGATAACTTGATTTTTTCATATTAGCACTAGTATGTACAAATTAAAAGAAAAAAAATCTTTGACCCCATTTTATGTAAACCAAGCCTATTTTATCCTACCTATTGACTGGACTATAGACGCTGTGAGTGGACAAACAAAAAAAAACATACAGTATGAACTGATAACCGCCTCCTTTTTGAAGTCGGTTAAAAATGGTCGAACCCCTTAGCGTTACCAAATATGGTCACCAGTCGCGCTTTTAAGACTTCAAGTACGAAAAAATTTCGGACGCGGGTCCGACTGCTCCCGCATGAAATCTGAAAATGAAAAAACTAAAATTTTGAAAAAATTAAGGCGGATAACGTTTAAATCACTTCACCTAGTATCACTGAGTATCTCTTTAAAACTTCGTTTTTTAGGACTTCAATTTCGAAATCGTTTTTGGGGAGAGCCCCGAATCGCCCTGCCATTACATTATCGAAATTAGTCTGAAACTCGATTAAAAAAAACAATCGGGTGCAACTTTAAAAGGTCCCATTCCTTTCATTACACTAACGTCAACAAATATAGCCTATAATAACGTGTTTAAAATTTCAATTCCCAAACATTTCGCCGAAGCCCCCCCCCCCCTTTCCGAATTTTTCCACCACCTAGAATCACCAGAGATCGTCGAAAACTGCGTTCTATGGACTAAAAATCCAAAAAAATTCCGGGGGAGAACACCCGGATCCCCTCCTCCAATCAGAAGCGAGAATTTTTTAAAGTGCCCTCCTAAAACTTTTTTTTTGGCTGCGCCACTGGGTAACAGTATGAAGCCCCACCTCGAAAAAAATGAAGATCAGGGCTCTCTGCCCCCTCCAAAAATAAAATTGCAAAAAAGTGGGGGGCGGAGCTAATTTTGGTTATATGGGCCCCCTCCAAAATAAAAACATACTGCTGGGAACGTTTTCTTTTTTTGTTTATCACTAAATTAAAATTGGCAGCCTCGGTTCTGCAACCTCCGCTGCCTTTACGTCTCCATTGTCTCCTACAAACTAGGGGCAGCTGTAAGATTCTTGGACAGCTATGCAACAAAGTTATCGTACCGGCCGATGAATTTATAAACACACCTTGAAACAGCTTACTCACAGCATGAGTTTGTAGAGTTTTTATTGTGTTTTTTTAATTTTGCAACCATTACTTTTCTTGCAGCGATTTTCTTGTAAGTCGTTTAGAAATGCACCGGATATTAAACCCGGATCTGCGTACCCCCATACCCCCCAGTGCGCGGGCGCGGGGGGGGGGGGCTGCGACCCGCGTCCTTAAGGGGCTCAACGAACCAAGAAATTGAAAGAAAAAAACCTGCGCTAAGACTTATTAAAATTACAAATTTTCACTGCTGGCATCTGGGGAGAGGCCTAACAGATTTTGTTGCAGGGGGGCCAAAAATTTTTAGTTCTGGGCCGGATTATTAGGAAATTTCCGTAGATTTTTTTTAAGAGAAAAGAAAAATCATGTGTTTTTCATTTTGTACAATTCAATTGTAAAATTCAAGCGGCCCAAACAGAGGCGGCCCATCGGGCATTTGTCCGGCTGCCCGCCGGCCCCATCCGCAACTGCGCACGAGTTGTGCGTATCAGTGACGAAAAATTTTTTTTTATAAGTTGTGCCTAGGTACACAGCGTTGGCTTTCTGCCGGCAGAAACTAGTTTTTGCCGCCAGTAGCAGAAACTGTTTATAACTGGGAGAAACTGGCAAAAATTTAAAGTCTTTACTCAAATGAATATCATTTAGTAAGTACTTGAGTTAAACTAAAAAAATTTAACTTCATTTCATGATTTTAAAGAATAAAAACCTATGCTAATGCCCTTGATTTAGTTCGGAAAGGGAACTTCTCAATTGTAGATTCTCGTAATACTTAAATTAATCTAAACAAGGACGAAAAATCGTGGGTGCTTAGGAAAGAGTGAAATACAGAATTAAACGGACATTACTGATTGAAACTTGCTCTTATATGCTTCATCTAAATTGCTTGTGATTGAAACTATCATGTGCTTCGAGAAGAAAGTGCTAGAATTTTACTTGACAATATTAATTTAGATTTTGTTTCTAATGTTACAACTTTGCAAAACAAATTGGCCCCATTTCTCGAAACTTATTTTTCCCCTCAAATTTTTACCACTACCCCAGTAACTACATGGTGGACCAGTTTTAAAAATATATACAATAGATGAAAGTTTCACGAACATAGCTTGTTCCTTGATGCATTGCCTGCTAGCTTTTCTGTTGCAAGAATATTCTGAAGTTCCTCATTTGTGCATATTAAGTTGAGAAACTGTTTAGATTTTAGAAACCACCTTTTCTAAGAGGCTACTGCTGGGGTCAAAAAGTAACATTTGATTTTAAATTGTGATAATATTGTAATTGTGCTTTGGTTAACAATTATTTTTTCCAAGCATCTTTTGTAAGTCAAATTAATTTTTTGATTTGGAGATTTTGCCAGTTTCTGCCTCAAATGTGGCAGAAAATGGTTTCTGCCATGCTGGTTTTAACCGGTTTCTACTACAGTGAAACCTGTGTAAGTTGACCACTTGCGGTGCACTACTTTGGTGGTCAACTTATAGAGGTTGAATTATAAGCTCAAATTCCATGCCTGAAAAAAGCGGTCAACATTACACATTTACTGTGCAATATCGTCGTAAATCAAAATAAACATGAGCGAGACGCTTTGATTTCATTACAATACCGGCATACGATCAAACGATTTGATTACGAAATAAAAATGAAAAAATATCTTAATTGTATGCAATGCTGAAATAATTGGAATAAATAACTCTTTACCACTAAACGGCACACATATTTACTTCCCAGCGGTTCAAACACAATTGACTCTTGAAAAAACTCTTGACAACTTGACTACCTTTTTAAGAAATATTTTTAAAAGAACACAAGGATCAACTATGAAAAAAATACAATGAAAGCTAAATGTTGCCAAAATACGCTGTACTAAAATTTTTCTTTAACTGAAATAGAAGAAATTATAGTAAAACAAATAAATAATCCCACTGTGTCCCTCTTTCCTATCTAGCTCCTTAATAACTCGATGTATTATTTTAAATCGAATAATTTTATCACAAGACTCGCATGCAGTGGCGGCTCGTGCCTTAATTTAGTGGGTGGGCCCGCAGTTATGTTTATGGGTCATTCTTCAAAAAGTAACTTTTCTGTCACACGGCTTTTACAGTAAAAACTTTAGGGAACAATTCATTTAACGTTGATTTTTAATGTCATCAAAAATATATCTATTTAAACCTGACAACAATTTTTTTATTTATTTTTTTTTTTAGAAAATTTTTGGTTCACAATATGTGAATTCTCACCTTCGTGGCGTGTCATACACCTTGTGTGACTGTTTTTGTTGCTTAATAACTTGTTTAATTAAAAGCAGTGATGTTCCCATCAATTTTCCTGAGGGTATACTCACAGTAATCTATTAAGCAAAATTTGTGTAACGTGAACATATAGGTACATAGTATGTCATAATATGAAAATTTATGATTTTTATTTTTTTATTTATGAGTAAAATAATTGGAACTTAGATGGGCCATTGTTTATGGTTATTTCTAGAAGGTAACACTTTCTTGTAAGAATGAAAAAAAAAGAAAACAAAAGGTTTCGAAATTGAAAAATATTTGCGTTCAAAAGTTATGTTTTCTGGAGAATGACCCTTATATGTTTACACAGATAAAATGATGAAAACAATGGTTAGTAAACTAATGCTGAGGAACATAAAATGATACTTAAATCAGTTAATACAAACTTCAGATAGCCCTACAAAATTATACCACTTGATTTAATACTCCCAAACCTGTTTTTGTGCGGTGGATAAGAACCTCATAAAAACAAATTGTTCGTTTTAAAGATAACTTCGTTCATTTTAAAAAACATTTTATCTGTTTCATAAATAATTTCGTCAATTGAGTCCCAATCTGATTGAAATTTTCATATATCGCGGGGGAAAAAAAATCACACAAAAAATTGTACAAAAAGAAAGACCGCACAAAAACAGGTTTGTGTGTACATAGATTATACAGGGTGTTCCGTTTTAACCAACAAGACCTTCTTTTTTGCAACCGTTTGTCCAAGATGCATACTTCTAATTGCAAAAATGTTCAAAATCAGGTGCAAGGTTAAGGAATTGAAAGTTTGAAGCAAAAATAAGAATGAGTCAAATGCAGGCCCGTGCTGGCCCACCGGGACACCGGGACGAATTCCGGTGCGCCCCCTTTTACGACGCCCTTTTTCTCAAAGACTGTAAACTTCTATCGAAACTAGTACGAAAGAAAATACTTCAAGAAAAATTATAAATCTGTCGAGTGAAAACTCAGCCATAGCGACAAACTAATTATTAAAATCTTGCACCATTCAAGTAGACAATAGCCAAAGGGGGAAAGCGATATCTTCCGTAAAGTGCCCGCATAAAGATAACGTACTAGTTTTCCAGTTTCAATAAGATATACAATAGTTGCAATAAAAGAGCTCCCCAATCCATACAAAAAAGGGGAGGGGGCGGTTCGGTAACTTCTGAACAGTAAATTACCCTCTGCCATTCATCACTGTTTACACCTGATGACCCCATCATTCCTTTCTGGACAAAGTTAAATTATTCCCTCGGGTAACCAGATGGCTTCTATTTAAATGTTCCTTTAGAGTTAATATGAAGCAGTGTATGAAGTCAGGGAGGGAAAAAAGTAAGGGTTCCTCAGTTTGAAACGTTTTTTTAGTAGCGGTGCAATTGCCATAAAATAATGGCGCCTTCAGACTAGGACCATTCAGACTTTACGGCGCCCTGGTGCCACCGGCCGTCCGAAAGGGGGGCGAAAGGGGCAATTGCACCACGCGCAGAGATCTAAGAGGGCGCCATAAACTAAACTTTTTCTGCATAATTATTAATTTTTAAATTTTAGTCTAAGTATTGTTTTTAGAATACAAATACATTAGATTTAATTCTTGTCTTAATGGTGCACATAGATTACATTTTGATGATAGGTTACATTTTCAATTATGTAATAATTAGTATAAAACTGTTCGGTATTTTTTTTTATCATTCTGTGTGAAAAAAGAGAGAGGAGCGGACCCAGACTGGCCAAATCGGCTAGTCGGCGATCGCCGAGAGTCCCCGTGCTAGGAGGAGCCCCCAAATGAAGCGGAAAAAAAATTGTAGCAAAAAATGATTTTAAAATTCTTTGATTTCCTTGTAACTATTTCAATATGTTTCCTTATACGTTTTGCCACGATCAGGGCCTGGTTACTGAATAGACCAACTAGACTGTGGCCTAGGGCCCTTGCTTTTTAGGGGCCCCATAATGGCTAAAGTTGTTTTTGCTAATGACTAAAAGTAAGATTTGACTGCATAGTGATTCCAAAAAATCTTTCCTTAGAACCTGCCTATATCTAAATCAGGCCCTGTCCGGGATGCTTTTGATCACTCTTTCAAGTTTTATACAAATAGCACACTGGGGTGCCTAATTAAAGCCAGGTAGGGCCCCGGGGCAAATATTAATTTTAGGTTAGGGTCCCCTTGGGATTTAATTTCTCTGAATTTGTCCCGTTAACAGGGCCGGATTACCAAATAGGCAATTTAGGGATCGCCTACGGGCCCTAACAGAAATGCTCGACCTCCTTGCAAAAAATCATCCCGGCCCATAACCGCCCACTGATAACCGCCACCATTTTCGGTTCATTTTTAAACGCTTTGAATCCATTTTTTGAATTTCATTTTATTCCTCTATTAACCGGGATGTTTAGAGGTGTTGTCTGCCTTTTATATAAGTTGAGATACAAAACATTAACATCAATCTCTTGATCAAGTTAAATTTTTGCTTTCACCCTTTTAGAACTGATAAAACTATCATTAAGAGATTCAGGAGTGCCAAACCCCCCTAAGAGCAAGGGCGCACCTCCCTAAATATCACGAAGACTCCCCCAAAGCAAGAACCCCCCTCAGAAAAGTAAAAAGTACCCCTCAAAACACCCCCTAAAACTTTCAATGGCGCAGTCTGCGCCATGACCCCCCCTGGTGGGCACCCCTGAAGAGAGATTTTAAAACTTTGCGGATTTTTCATGCTTTTCGTACGTATATTTTTTGTCTATTTAAAAATGTGTTTAAACGACACAGTTGCACAGTTTAGCTGCTCCTGGGTTAATATGAGTTCAGTTTCGTTTTTTCTTCAAATATTTGCTAAAACATATTTTTAACTTTTAAAATTTCAGCAAAGATATTAGGGGCCCCATTAAGGTATCGAGGGGTCGTAAGCCAATAATTTTTATGGGGGGCCCAGTATTCAAACTCTATCCATAGGCTAAAACAATTTTAGCCGCAAACTAAAGTAGTTTCAGTTATTTCAGGGCCCCTAAATATCGGGGGTCCTAGGCCACGCGGCCTAGTTGACCTATTCAGTAATCAGATCCTGGAGGTGATTAGGTGTTCGTTTTTTTTTTTTTTTATTTTAAATTCTTTGGTTTCTCGGGCCGTGGGCCCATTAGTGGTGTGCCCCCCCCCCCTCCTCCTCGCATTGCGGAGTCTGCGAGTACGCAGATCTCCAGAGTAATCCTAAAGTTGAAAAAAGTTATCTTTTGCGAATTCCAACAAATAAAATTTTAACCAACAACTTTTCTTTCCTTCCCTCTTTCTCCAAGTGTACTACCGACTGACGCCTCCAGGGGTGACGGCGGTACTAAACGCATGGTTATAAGTTACTCCTGTGACAGGAGTAAACTAGGACCCCTCGGAGAGTGATGTCAGCCTTTCTGATACAAGCCGCTAATAATACTGCAAGTTCTTGTAGAATCAATGAGATGAGATAAGACAAGAACTGTGAAATTTGGGTATGGATGATGGCCGTGTGAAAAAAAACTCGAACAAAAGAGAAGTGCAGGTGTAATAAAAATACGAGTACATAAAAACTTCATGACTTGTTCAAGACTCAATGGATTCATGTAGATTGCTTTAGTGCACCAAATCCTTTTGCTTTTAAACCAGTAAATAAATGGGAAAATTGAATGCACATGGAAATCTTTCCGATAGGGTCTTTATCACCGGATATTGGCCATAAAACTATTCCACGTGGGGTTTTTACTTCTGCAATCTGCATTATAGTAGGATAGTTGAACGTCTGTATTTTACTTGCGTGCAAGCCAACTATAATTTCTATTATGGAAATTAAAAAATAGATACATTGGGAGAAGATAATGACAAGATGAAGCAAAAAAGGTACGAGAATTATTCTACTATTAATTCATCGCTTTAAGCTTAAAAGTTGTAAAAAAATCTCAGTCCCTTCCAACAGTGGCTCACTCATGGAGAGGATAAGGGGCTCCCTTTTAGAGACTAAGCTCCGCCCCCCCCCCCCCATTAGGCCTAAAAATGCAGAATTTTATATCTGATTTTCAAAATTTTCCCCGGGGGAGAACCCCTCGGACCACCTAAAATTGGGAATATTCTATTGGGTCGACCAAAGCACTTTTCAGCGGAATTTTTTCAATGAATTTTCTATATTCTATGTTTCAACTTAGGAAATTTCAGTCATTGCGGTTTAAGGAAGCATTTAATGGAGTCAAGATTAGTTGTTGCTCAATTTGTTTTTAACCGTTAAAAAATTATTTTTAAGTCCAAGTCGGTTGCGTAAACTTACCCCGGACACGGGACACGTTTACGCATATTTATTTTGACACCTAACGTGGTTCTGTTAAAGTGTTTTGAACATAATGTCTTACCATCGTTAACATAAAGCAAATTTGTTACAGACTGAATAGTGTATAAAGTAAAAACTGAACGGGCATGAAGACAGAGCTACATGATTGTAAGCTATAAGATACGAATTTGTAACTCAATTAAAAATTAAAATAGTGATTTTAAAAACTAAAGAGCTTGGTGATGCTAAAAAAAATTGAGACAGTTTGGAGCGAAAAAAGCGTCAGGGCACGTTTAGAAGTAAGCCACAGTATAAGAACGTGCGTAAAGGTGCTCAGACGTCAACGCGCAAACTTGCCCCTTCGCCAAGCTTCGATTTATTTTTAACGTGCAAAAAAAGTTAACAACATTTCAGTTCCTACTAATACAATTCTCAAAAAAAAAAAAAAAAAAAAAAAGGATGAAATTTTACCAATTTTAATATATTTATATTTGTTCTGACTAAATATTATTTATTCACAGTAAGCTTTAAAACGTTCAATTCAAAATTTACTCGACTTGGTAGAAAACCGATAATTCTTTCTGCACGCCAGACTGAAGCTCAACTGATGCTCAAAACCTTGTGAGGATATTTGCTAGGGAGCAGCATCAATCTGTTATGACTGTTGGCCCTCCAGTTATAATTCGTTTTGAAAAAAGGGCACTGCCTAAACGTGCCCCGGTCTGCCATACTCCACTGAAAGAGGGGGCTCTACACAGGGTTGGCTTTTCCCCGTCAAAAACTTGTTTTTTTCATACCGCTGGGAAATACTGGGAAGAAATGGTAAATACCGGGGAAAGTGGTAAATACCGGGAAACACTTCTAAATAACAATATGTGAGAAATGTTTTGGTTATCTGAGTCTGATGTGTAGAATGAAGGTTAGAAACAAATAGTTATTACAAATTCCCCTTGGGTTTTAAATTATTGTGTAGGAAAGGAATATAAATAAATAAGAATTATTGCATATAAAACATAAAATTTGCTCACAATGTTTTATATCAATAATTAATTTTCTAAATAAATATTTTTGATCACAATAAAATAAAATTTTTAAACTTAAAAATACCAGGGTCATCAAGAGAAGCAAATAATTTGTGTTAAATTTAAATAAAATTTAAATAAAATTTGCAAAAAGTCTCTAATTAGTGTTTTGTTATCTGATGCTAAGATCCAATGTGGAAGTAGAAGACGAAGAATATAAACACGATTATGATTTGTAATTTGTGTATTGTCTTTCAAGCTAGTATTATTTACTTAGAACTCATTTGATATTTTAAAAGATTGTTTTGAATTTATATTTTTAATAATCAATTTTTCCCGTTTGGGAAAAACATAGTATTTCCCAGGACGGTAAATACCGGTGGTGGGAAAAACTTTTCCAAGCCTGTCCCTGCATCACAATCCTTCTCCACACCTTCTCCGCTTACGAGGTAAATAAAACTATTAAAAAAAGTAAAGAAAAGAAAAAAGAAAAAAATTCAATTCAGAAACAATGATAAATAAAATAACGCACCTTTAATAGATTTTGTAAAAATGGTATGAAATTTCGTTCTGCTAAAGGGTAAGTCAAGTAAAACTTCAAACGCGTGTTTTTTTTATACATTAATTTAACTTCAGTTTTATTATTAAACATGTCCAAAAAGAAAAAGCAATTTTTGAAACAATAACTTTCTCACATTTTCGCGGGGAGGACCCCCGGAACCCCCATACCAGGGCCAGGGGGGCCCTTTCCAGTACCTAGCCGATCACCCCAGAAGGAGAGAGTCCGGGCCGGGGGGGGGGTGCCTCCGCACCAGAAAAAATTCGCCTTGGACACCGGCCTTCTTGGCCATCCTAAGAGGAGCGATAACCATGGGCGCCAACGTATGAGAAAGAGAGGGCGCTATAAACTAAGCTTTCGCTGCATTACAATTATTATTTCATTTTCTTCTTATAGAACACGTGTACGGACTTCATGTGAACGGAAAATGTGATCTTATAGAACACGGGGGGGGGGGGGGGGCAGAACGACAGACAGACAGATTTAAATGTCTGTCTGTCTGCAAGCACCTAAACGGATGGACCGATTTTGAAAAAAAATTTTTTTTTTGTTCGAAAGGAGAGTTGATCGAGAGTGTTCTTAGCTTAGTTCGAATTCATTGTTGGCCCACAAAGAAATTAAAAGCATTGAATTAAAATTTTTATCTGTTGCCAGTTTCTATTTGTTAACAAATAAAATACTTGACATTGATTTTAAATAATATGAAGCTTTTAAAAGGATTTTCAATTTTCCCTCTTGATACTACAGTTGCGGCTCAGTCGGGGTTTTTTACAATTTTTAATTTTATCGTTGCTTGTAAATGGTATACCTATGTAGTTGTATAGTCCAGATTCGAAGTCTTAGTATTTAAAAAGTTATTTTTCAAATACGTTAACAATTTGCGGTCACTTATTACATGGTGGTTATGTGGCATACTATCATGCTTATAAAAATGCTCTGTCGTCAGTACTGTTATAACTAAGAACCAAGGCCGAATTTACCTATTAGCTAAACAGGCTATAGTTAAGAGATCCTGTTTTGTAGGGGGTTTCCAACTCCTGAAAAATTGCATGATTCGTTACTAAAAAATGAAAAGTAGAAAAGATAAATTTCATTTTAAAATGCTTGAAAACCTTGAAAATTTTTAAAAGTTTGGCTACAAACCTTAAATTTTAAAATTTCTATCAAATGGGTGCGGGGAGGGGGGGGGATGGGTGAGAGAAATATTTTGTGACACGTGTTTCATATCTTGCTATTTATTTCATCCCTAATAAGCGAATGCAGTACTTCAGAAATTCTTTTTAACCCCCGACACACAAAGGAAGGGGGTTATAAGTTTAACGTATCTGTGTGTGGCACTCTAGCGGCTAAACGGGTGGACCGATTTTGGAGAAAAAAAATTTTGTTCGAAAGGAGAGTTGATCGAGGGTGTTCTTAGCTAGGTTGCGTTTTCGGATGACATTAATTAACAAAGATATTAATTTAAAATCTAAAAGGTTTTTCGCGATTTTTGCAGTGAAAACATATTTAAAAATTTAAATGTTTTGTACCAAAATAAAGAGGTTTTTTTTTTCTTTTCTGCGTCTGATAGAATGTATTTGGAACTTCCATGTTACATATAACTCGAATTATAACGCTTTATAAAGCTGATTTTAAATACGGCTAAGCCTTTATTTACGCGATCGGTAACCGAATTCATTATTGGCCAACATGGAAAAAAAAATGCAATGATTTGAAATTTTTATCCGTTGCCAGTTTCTATTTGTTCACAAATAAAATACTTGTAATTGATTTTTAACAGTACAATGCTTTTTAAAGGATTTTCAATTTTCCTTCTTGAATCTACATTTGCCGGGGTAATCGGGGATTTTAAAACAAATTAATTTTTGTCCCACTTGTGTATTGCTTGCTTTTATATAACTTCTGCACGTTGCCAATCTGTTCAGTTAGCTAGGAAAAAAATACACAATCTCTATTTCTTTTAGTTTTCTAGCCTGCACTACTTGTAATTAAAAAAAAAAAAAGTTGTTGCAATGCGAAATCTATAGCTTATTCTTTATTTAATTTAAAAAGAGCTGTTTCTTACAAAGTTTTTAAAGCTTAACCTATGCAACCAAGTACTAAAATATCAGACTGAAAAGTGCAAGTGAAGTCCTTAACATATTTTTAATTGCTCTAGAGTCCATAAAAATAATTAGACAAGTCTTTCGAGCTCTAAAGCAAAGTGTTCCAATTTATTTCTCATGAAGTGCTTAAATTATGAATTGTCCAAATGGACAGTATCATTATGATACTATATAGTTATCTATTTTCTAAATCTGTGCACCATTTATTTTAAAGCAATTTTTTACTATTGACCATTTTACATTTAATTTATTGTAGTATTTGTCGGTGAGTTGGAGGGGTGATCAAAAACGAGTTGCCCCGAAAGTAATAATGCATAAATAAACTTTTCTCCTCCCTCGCTCTTTCTTTCTATCGGCTGCTGACATGATTTGTCGAACCAAAACAACTTTTAATTTGTATTATCTTAATTTGCAAAGGAGTATATAACTTTAAAGAAATTTTGTTTGCCTATTTTCCCCCCATATTTTTGTAGTTCCAATTACCCCTTATATGGCTTCAAAATGCAGAATTTTATGTCTATTTATTAAATTTTTCTCTTGGGGAGAAACCCCCGGACCCCCCAAATTTGGGGATATTCTGTACCCCAACTACAGGAGAGCCCTTTACTACTCTCATGATACCATTTCCCCTCTTAAGGTCAAACCCAAAAGCTTGAAGTACAACTCTAGCAGAACAAAATGCATTTGAGACAGGTAAACAAAATTGCATTTGGGGGAGTTGAATAAAAAAAAAGTAAAAGAACTTTCCCAGAAAGCGATTTCTTTCTTCCGGAAAAAAATTGTCCACCCCCCCCCCCAAATATGTGAACATGCACCTAAAAATATAGGCGCCCCCAACTAGTCTTTCCACCGCCCTTTTCGGAGACCCAGCACGGGCCTGGTCAAATGATACAAAATTCAATTTTTTATACAGGCCCTAGGTTCTCCAACTTATATTCAGGGAAGTCATCACCATTAAAATGTAATTCCAACACAAAAAGTTTGACATTAGTACGACCAATGTTCACCCAGATATGAAACGCAGCGTTTCGTGACTTACACCACTTCACACTCACTGTCACACCTTTTGAGGGAAAATATAGCAGTTTAAAAAGGCTTAAAATTTTTGTGTGCAAAACTGGTTTTTCAAATTGATTAATGTTTTGTAGTGTTTTCGCGTATCACAGAATAAAATTTGCATTTGTTTTTGAATAGCATTAAAAAACATAAATACTTTGTTTTTTAACTTTGACAACCTATCATTCTTCTGAAAGGACGATAAGTTCCTATCTCATTTCTATCTGGTCCCTTAAAACTTTAAACTCGAATATCTAGTAGAGTTTTGGTCGCATAAATGTCAAATTGTTTCTGTTAGTAATATATTTCAATTGAGATTATTTCCCTAAATATAAGTTAAGAGACCAAGGGTCAGTATAAAAAGTTATTTTTAGTTTTTGACTCTTTTTTTTTTCGCTTTAAACTTTTATTATCTTAACTCTGCATCTGATTTTGAACATTTCTGCAATTGGAAGTATGCACCTTGAACAAACAGTTGCGAAAATGAAGGTCTTATTGGTTAAAACGGAACACACTGCATATTTTAAATGAAACACTCGGCTTCCCTTAAGCGATCGAATTGATAATAATATTAACAGGGGTAATAATAATATGTTGTAATAAAAATATTAATTTCATCAACTGTGCCATATCCCGTCCCTCCAAGAGGGGTGGCACATTAAGGAACCAGACTCTCAAAAAGAGAAAGACCCCTTACCACTAAAAACACCCCGCTGAAAAATGGTTTTGCTTGGTGAATTAAATTATTTTCAGGACAGGCATAAAAAGGTATTCAACAATATTTAAAAAAAAATACTTTAATTACAGTATACGCATCTTGATATAACAATTCAAGAAACCTTAAAATTAAAACATGGATAACTGACAAATAGCGTCTAAAAGGTCCGTCAGAACAACAAAAATAAGTAAATGAAATAAAAGAAATAAACATAATATTTCTATTGCTGCATTTTTTACTAATCGACTTTCAAATTTAACTTATGTTTTATCATCATTATTAAACAATAATTTTGAGTAAGAGTGGTTGAAAAATTAATTACGGTCGTACATATACCCTTAACAAAATATTTAATCGACTAGTTATAGGCACATTAGCTTGAAAGGATCTTAAATATTTTAATTAATGTCAAAACTATACCTATCCTATATGATAGAAAAAAAAAAAGCTAAGGTACGTACCAATAGAACTGCGATCTGATGAAAAACAGTAATATAATTTCTACAGTGTCTCTCGACCTTTTTTGACATGCGGACCTGCAAAAGCTTTTCAAAAAAATTCACGCGGACTTGTGCTGTTTCCTTGTTAACTTCTGAAAAAAAAAAAAAAAAATTCGCGAACCGTTAAAAACTAATGAAAAAAAAATACGAACGGCTGAAGTTTTTTCCCCCCTTCCTTTTTTACAAAGTAATAATAATAATAAATGAATAAGTAAATATATAAAAAAAACTCTATTAAATAACTGCTACACAAGTATTTAAATGTTAAGACAAGAAGTAACTATGGTCAAAAAAATGGACACAGTTTTTAAAAAAGCTACTGAGAAATCATAGAAAATTATGAAAATTAATCTTAAAACTGACGTAAAAGATCAAGTGTTGGATAATATTATCATTGGGTATTATGGAGTTTCCTTTCTTTTCCTTTTTTTAATTTTTTGCGTGGACGACCAAAAAAATCTGAGGATCAGTCTTTTTTTTTTTTTTTTTTGCCGGTGCGTCAGACCACCGGGCTGCTCTATTCGAAAAGAAAGTCCTTACACAGAAATTTTGAGAATAAGCATCTCTAACTCCAAAAACAAACAAATAACTAAAAAAATTATGCATGCGTTGTAAAACAAATGTACGGAATCTCATGAAACCGGCAATCTCCATGCCTTATATATATATATATACATACTAGCAAAAATACCCGGCGTTGCCTGGGTCAGTAATAATTATTAGAAAAAATCGTTACTTGCTTTTGTTTTCTGTTTTAAGTGAAAGAATTTAAAACAGATCTTTTTGACGTGATTAAAAATCGAGTTTCTTCCTTACCCATAAAACTAAAATAGCAATAAGTATAAAGAACAAAGTAGTATTGATTTAGAAACGAAAGCACCATATTTAAGCATATACAAATTTAAAAAACATGAAATTAATCTTCTCATGTTTAAAAAGATTAATCTGTTGATACTTTTTTTTTAACATGGAGTCTAAAACCTTCTCTGTATGACTAATGAAGTACGAAGTGATTAAAAAAAAGTAGCTGCACTCGTAATCCCCTTATACTTGCTTTAGTTATTTCGGGAAATTTCAATCATTGTGGCTCTTGGTGCGATTTTACCGAATTTGCGAAAGTCATTTCGGGGTACTTTCGATGATGCTCCCCCATTCTTTCTTTGCTTTGTAAAACGATATGATATTAATTTTCGTTACAGAGATATCGTCGCCAGATGCTGAGATATTTTTGGTCACCATAAAATGGCGCTAAACAGTTTCATCCGAAATGTTACCAAAATAAGTAATAAAATTTGGTGATTGTTTGAAATTGTGCAAAAAGGAAAGTTAAGGGAAATTTTTGTGCTGTTTATGGATTTGTCTAATTTAGTTGCTGGATTATTTAGCACAGTAAAAAAAGTATTTTGAAAATTCTTTGATTGGCGATATTTTGTTTACATGGTGAAAGCTGAGAAACATTATGACGTTGTCTTCGGCTTCAAAAACAGCAACGTTGAAAAAACTGCCAAATGCATCAGCTACGGAAATCTTTCTGCAAAAATTTTGGCGATCTGCTGGTTGTTTGGATAATGAGTAAGTGTTCAATCAGCATAAATAATAATAAAAACCATTAATTACATTAAAGTTCCGTTTAAATGGAAAATCATCAGCCAAAAATCATGTATTATTTGCCAATCTTGTGCAAAAATCTTACTTCAAGATTTGACTTGAGAAAAGCCGTGAACAATCACGAAAAGCAAAGAAAGTCAACAATACAACAATTGTCGCTATCGACAGGGAGTTGAGATGATACACTAAATACTGTATTGAGTTGAGGAAAGCCTTCGAACATGGATCTAAAAAGCTCATAACTCGTTTTTTTATTCTACTTAGAAATTTCGAACAGGTGCCATCTTCAGCAGAAAAATTAGAGCTTTCGATGGATATATAATGTAAATATGTGTAAGTATTTTTTCATCCCAATATTAGAGAATTTATACAAAAATAGTGTTTTATTGCCCCCTAAGGGGGTTTTGCCCCCCATAACGGGACGAAAACTACCCTATGTGTTATTCTGATGCATAAGCTATATTATTGTAAAGTTTCATCAAAATCCGTTCAGTAGTTTTTGCGTGAAAGAGTAACAAACATCCATACATCCATACAGACAAACTTTCGCATATATAATATTAGTAAGATATATATCTATATATATATATATATATATATATATATATATATATCTATATATATATATATATATATCTATATATATATATATATATAATAGCTGTTGAAGAGGAAAAAATTAAGACAAAAAAAAAGAAAAAAAAAACAATTGGAACGGTATGATAAAAGGTTTTCCCTGACACATGGGCAGGGGCAGCCGATTCTCTGCCCTTTTACATGTTATTCTAGTGAGCGACGTTGCTAGACTCTTCTCCGCTGATCTCGACTCTTCCCTCCAAACCGCTATAGACAACTAAGATTTCGTTTGGGCTCGGCGAATTTTGCCCACCCTTGAGTTGCAATGAATTCCTTCGGGTGTTATCACCCGCCGTTTTTCGCTTTCTGATTCAGTCATTGCGATTGGCTAAGGGCAGAGGCGTGACTCTTAGTTTCGGGGGCAGCTTCACGCGAGCCCGCAGCTCCCAAAACTGTGCACAGCGCTAAAATTAATGGGATTTAAAAACTTTCTGGTTTTGTTTAGAGATATGTGGAGAGGGGGGGGGGGGGCTAGATGTTTGAAATCTGTTGTGCGCCTTACTTTTTACTTTTTTTAAACTGAAACACAAAACGATATTTTTGTTAATGTATTTTATCAATTACAATTTTTTGGGTGGGCCGGGCCCACCCTGCCCATAGCGACGAGCCGCCCCTGCTCGCATGGTGTTCTTGTTCGAACCAAATACACTTGGATTGTTAAACCCCAAATTGGGATTATGTTTTGGATTAAGCACGGGACAGTTCCAATGTATGATTAACTACACATATTTAACATTTTATTAAAATTTCATTAAAATTGGCTTCATAGACTCTAATTCTAACAATATTAAATAAAAAAAAAATCTTTAAATGAAGTTTTAAAACTTTTTCTTGTGATTCCTGAGAGTTTAAGCTGACCCTTATGGCGCAGAAACCTTAAATTGTGGTATAACAGAAAATAATCATCCCCTCTTAAAGTGAAAACTGATTTCATACCTCAAACATTAATTAAAAAATTTAAATGTATGAAATAAAAAAGCCTCGATAATTTATAAATCTACAATTAGCATGATCCAACACATTCCCCATAAATCTAATCTGAACTTAGATATAATTTTTCATAGAAGTACGCATAAATTTAACGTAAGAGTGATCCTTGTGAGAAAAATGCCAACAGAAAATCTTAGTTTGCTAAATACTCGAGCAACTTTCCTTTAAGGTTACTAAAGTTTTCAGTTTTCCCGAATTATTAACCAAATTGTGCTCAAATTCTGAATGTATGCTGCAACAAGTGACTGTTTTTGGATTTTGGTCCCTCAATATGAAAAAATAGTGGATCAGTTAAATACTGATCCCGGTAACAGAATTTTTCAGTCTGCGAAGCAAATTGAAATTCCCAAAAACAGTCTGGAAGGTAACCCAACATTAGATTAATCGCGAAATTTAAAGCACCGAGAAATGATTAAAAAATAAGATGCTGTAACTTAAATTACATATATCTTGTGGATTATATTTTAGAAAAGACTCAAATTTTCGCTCACTGAAATCTAAGATTTTTTCCTTTAAAAATTTCAGGTTTTCCCTCAATTAAGAAATCGTCTAGTCTTCCTCGAGAATATGATCACATATCGAGAAAAAAAAAATGTGCAGAAGAAAGTTATACATCGACTTCAAGACATTGACACAAATTGTTCACCTATCTGATAATTAAAACTTGAAACGGAGGTCTTCCTTAAATTTTAAACTTATTTAATCTTAATTTAAAAAAATGACAAACATCAAGTGAAAGCTTGGATTTGAAAAAGTTCATTTATAGGTAAATGCACATTTTTTGCCTGGGTCTTAGTTTATTACCTGGATTTGAGCAAAGATTTCATAGGAAAACAATCACAATCCATGTGCTTTTATAGTATCTGGTATACTGAAGTATTAAACTCGGTACAAGTTTGTGGAATCTCATACGGATTTCAATGTAACTTATCAGCTGTATTTAAACATAAGATCCTAATTTTACTGGCACTTTGTCTCTTTAATCTTAATCTTTTTTTTTCTCTCGTTTCAGGGATTTTAGTTATCAATGGAATATTGTTGTCCAAGTTTGTGCAGCATTATTTTTCAAATGCACAAAAAGAACTCTTCAATAAGACATCAGAAATCCATTTTTTGGGGGAATCTAAGTCTTTGCTGCCAAAAATAGATATAGAAGATGTGAATAATGTTAAACTATCTGATGAAAACGGCATTATTCGCTTGAAACGCTCGATTGAATCTTTTCAGAACGAGTCCAGTTCTGCAACAGTAAATTATTCAAATTTTCCAGTCGCTGAATTACAGAAGTCTGAACCAGTTCAAGAAAGTCGCATCATCTGGAATCTCCATCTAAATGTTTCCAAATTTGTTGATAGTTACAGTTCAAAAAGGCGCAACTAAATCTTCCGGGCAGATTAAAATTAAGCCTCAAAGCTCTAAAAACTACTTGAATGGTTCGTTTCTCTTGGCAGGAGAAACTCCCAGAAACGAGGAAGTATTAAACGCATATACTAATTTAGGAAATTTTCTTCGACAACTGCTTAAAAATGAAAGTTCTAATGTATCAGATCTCGATCAAAATGAAGAGCATTACGTCGATTCAAAAAAAATGAATATGGATGAAATGTCTCAAAATAAGGAGAACACTCTAAGTTCATTTTCTTCGACTAGTCACTCACTACAACCTAAAATACCAGATACGGTTGAAGTATTGGGCACTTCAACAGAAAATATGGAAGAAAACGAAGAATTAGCTTCAAAGCAAAAAGAGGGAAAATTTCTTTTGGGGCTCTTTGCATTTCGAGGATCTCAGTCGACGAAACCTTCGGCAGATATTGATGTCGATAGCGGTATTTTAAGAAGTGGGCCCGATGTACGCGATTTAATAAATTCTTCAGAGCATTTTTCAGATGTAAACAAGGTAGAAGATGTGGAACAATCTTTCATTGAACCTGAAAATATGAATTTAACTAACGCATTAATGTCTGGAGTAACAGAAATGCCTTCAGCGGAAAAGATTCTAACCCAAAGTTCGATTCTGGACTCGGATATTGATTCCCTTCAGAATTTACCAAATATCGCCTCATCGATTGAAACTATCACAAATACAGATATTTCTGTTAAGGTGGAAGATAAATTCCATGGAAAATTATGCTCAGATTGCGATTCTAATGAAGTAACAGAGCATCCAGTTACAGAAACCAAAAGTGCAATCATGAATGAAATGGGGAAAGAACATGACAAATTATGCTCCAATTGTGACTCGAACGATAAAGTAACCGATAATTCTATAACGGAAACCAAAAGTGCAATCATAAAAGAACTGGTGGAAGACATGCCTCATGAAAAATTATGCTTGGACTGCGACTCTAATGATAAAGTAACTGCTAATTCTATTACTGAAACCAAACCTACAATTATAAAAGAACTAGTGGAAGACATACCCCATGAAAAATTATGCTTGGATTGCGACTCTAATGATAAAGTAACTGATAATTCTATAACAGAAACCAAACCTGCAATCATAAAAGAACTGGTGGAAGACATGCCTCATGAAAAATTATGCTTGAACTGCGACTCTAATGATAACGTAACTAATAATTCTATAACTGAAACCAAACCTGCAATTATAAAAGAACTGGCGGAAGACATGACCCATGAAAAATTATGCTTGGATTGTGACTCTAATGATAAAGTAACTGATAATTCTATTACTGAAACTAAAAGTGCAATCATGAAAGAAATGGCTGTTTTTGATTCCAATATTCCTCAAGGGCACGAAACTGGCAAACCACTTTCAACCGAAGAAGCGTTTTTGCAGTCTGAACACAACATTTCTTTGTTTGGGATCTCTGAAAAAGCTTCTGAGAACGTGGACTCAGTATTGTCTTTCACTGAATCAGTTCCAAATGTGGAGCCACACCACATTTCTGGCTTCGAGTCTAAACTTCAAATTTCAACACGGGATGAATTATGTGCTGATTGCGCAACTGATAGTTTCAAAAATGTAGTTGCAGATAATGATGGTCAAACTGCTGAAACTAATATCGAACTAAACACCGAAGACAGTCATATTTTAATTCAAGAGGCGTTTAACGTGAATAATTGCTCGGAATGCATTAGTTCGGAAAATGCATTTTTTTCGTCTGATATAGAGAAAGTTGCCTCTCAAAACATTACAGAAACAAATTTTACTGAAGCTGACCTTGAGAAACATTGCTTGAAATTGATCGATGTATTAGCAAATGCAAGAAGTGCAATTACGGAGATGTCCGACAGAAATTCGCCTGTAAGCCAACTAAATGAATCTCAAATCGAGCTGTTTAAATTTTTAACGAATTTAATTAATTTCATTTTAGCGAATCAGCGCCCATCTAACGTGTCTATTGCTGACACAGAAAATAAAACATCTGATGATTTAACTTTAAACGAAACTAAAAGCAATCAAGTGCGTGTTCTCTCTTTTGATTTAGGAGCATTAAGAGATGAGAAAGTTCAGACTGAAAGCAATCTTTCAAAGCCGTCCGAAGTTGGCACCGAAATTCCCAATAGTGCTTTGATTGCTGAATGTGATGCCGTAATCAGGAGAAAACAAATTAAAGAAAACAATAAAATGTTCTCGAAACCAAATTTGATGGATATCATTAGTGATCCTAACATAGGGGTACACGATTTTGCCAATGCTACGATATCGCCTAAGCTTAAAGAGTCGCAATTACAGTTCTTAACTGATCTTTTAAGAGGGACTAAAAAAGAACCAAGTTCAACTGCTGAGACCGTGTCAGAAGCACCCTTTGTTGTAGAAGAGGAACCAAATAGCCAGTTGAGCAGTTCTAATAACATTGAAGGAGGCACTGCAGAAATTGTAACTGCGAAATTAGACCAAGATCAGCTTAAGCAAGAACATTCCGATAGTGGAACATCAGAATTAGCGGATGGCGAGGGTAAGAAAAGATTCTTTTTAGCAGGTATACTGAACAGTATTGGGCTTGGAAGTGGTGAACGCAGTTTTAATGAAATCGAAAATCTTTCAAACGGAACGGAGTTTCAAGATCTTATAGATGAATCCGAAATTAGTGACGATAAAATTGAATCAACGGAAAAAAACGAGAGGGTTTTGAGTAATTTTGAATTTGAAAGCAGAACCGAAAAAGAAACGGGAGGCGTACTGTCCAATATTGAAACGAGCACGCTAGTAGGAACCAATGAAATTGCTACAGGTGAAAATGAAGGTAGATTCCTTTTTGGTCTGCTAGGCCTCGATGGAAGTGGCGGTGGTAGAGATCTGGATCAGACAGATGATTTACAGACGGAAACAATCGAAAATAAAATTCGTTTTTCGAACTCAGAAAGCATTTCTCCTTTTGACTGTGAAGACGATTGCGCTGAATCACATGGCTCAGTTGAAGGAACAAGTTCAAGCAAGTTTGACGGTCTTAAAGGTGCGAGTTTTGGAAATGAGACTGTTTTATCGATAGAAAACATAGATTCTGAATGTTTACAAGACTGTAATTCGGGAAAAATGTTGAATATAAATGTACATGTACCCTCTCAGACTTCTGATCAAAATTCAACTGGTATATTAGATGAAACTCTCCCTGTTCAAAGTCCAAATAAAGCAGATAACATTTGCGAAAATGATTGTGACGATCCCACAGGATCAGACAGCAATTCAGAGTCTTTAACAGCTGATAGAATAATTGCAAATGAAAACTCGGAACACTCTGATTCGACGGAAAGAAGTATAGAAAACAAAGATGCACGAAGTTTTCAAGACTTAGATGAAACCCCTCACTCGGAGAACAAAGCTATTGAAATTCATTTGCCAACTCCCATAAGTGAAGACTATGGAGGTAAGATAACCGAATCCAAATCCATCGATGAATTAAGTACTGGATTGGATACTTTTACCGATGACATTACTGAAGATGAAGAGGAAAGAACCAATTTTCCTGATCCTCGATTGTCTAGGAGAAGAGGAAGATTGGATGATTTTCATGATTTCTCACCCATAAGTCAAGACTTAAAAGGTAACATAACCGAATCCAAATCAATCGATGAATTAAGTGCCGGAGAGGCTAGTTTTACCAATGTCATTACGGAAGAGGAAGAACGAACCAATTTTCCTGATCCTCTATTGCCTAGGAGAAGAGGAAGATTGGACGATTTACATGATCCCTCACTAATTTCAGGCCGTGAACCAAAACATATTGATGTAGAGGATGACGTTAGATTTCCTACTAGTTCTATCTCTGAAGATGGTTCTTGGAGGGATCCGTTGCAGAAAGGAGTCTTCACTAAGACAGAGTTTCAAACAGAACAGTCAGAAGCTCGAACTAGAGATATTACGGAAGTTTCGGAGCTTCATAGCAGCACTCAAGTTAGTACTAGAATTAAAGTATTAAGAAGGCCATTTGAAATTATCCGAGATTTTTCTACAACAAAGCCAAGCTACAGAACCTGCAAAAGTGCAAGCGAGTGCAATATTGTTATGAACGAACGTTGCATAACAGTCGATAAAAGGTCTATCTGTGACTGTGGCAGATCATTTTTTAGAAATGAAGAGTCCGGAATGTGTGAAGGTAAGGATTAAACTCGTTATTGCATTCATATCATCTTAAAGTTGTTTTTTCTGCCCTTCCTCCCCTGCTTTCCCCCCACCAATTCCATACCTCCCAATTCAACTGGTTTTCCCATGGGATTCTTGGATTTTCCCCTCTGTTGTATATATAATGTAAGCAGCTTATATTTGATTTTGCTTTGAAGAATAGCAAAAACGTCTCTTCTATAAATAATGAAAGATGTGATATTTCTCTATGTCGCAATCGGCTACAGGAACTTTTTTAGTCGAGGTTGGCAGGTATGAAATTTTATACCTTTTATGACGCCTTACCAGGGAATCACACGGATACTGAAATAATGAGAAAAAATCAAATTGTTTGCAATCGAAAGATCATACTGACTCATGTTTTGACGCCAAAATTATTTGTCTTCATTATCAAGATACGATTTAAGTCGGACAAAATTTTACGAAAAGTGCTAATTGTTAGAAGTTTGGCGACAAAATGAAACTCTTTCCCGTTCTGGGTGTGGCAGGGCAAGTATCTGTAAAACGTGTGAAAGTCTTCAATTTCTAACCGAAACTATACTCGTTAAATTCGGCTACTTTTCTTAAGTTCTGCAGATTTTGATCTCGTGTTTCGAGAACAGGGACACGAGAACGAATAATTGAAGCTTCCAGAAACATTTATTTCTATGCTCCTTCTGCAGCTACTTATTTAAATTTTTTGTTAACATTATCGCATAGTTTAAAGGTTAGGATTGCAATATAGCAGGAGAAGTAGGCGAGGATATGCTGCCGACCTATTTTAATAATAGGTTATTACTAGTAGACCAGTTATTTTTAATGTTTAAGAGATCAAAATCTCTTGTTTTCTCAACTCTCTCTCCGTAAAACAACTCTTCTAATTTAAATCGCAAGGAATTTGTAAACAATTTTCAAACCTCGGCAAAGACAACGACATACTAAATTTGCATAGCCTATATGGTTATCATAGTATATGAAAATTTTTTTTTACACGTCGTTGTCTCTTAGCATATTAGGGCAATTCCGTACGTGAAAAGAATGAAATTTTTGATGGAAAAACTAGTTAGTCGTTACTGTGAGATTGTTAAAATCTGTGTGGTCTGTAACCCTATTTCCTCCAGACTGGTAATATCTACCAGGTCAATACTGGTACCGTTGGATGCAGGACATTCAGAAGAAGCAATTCCGCACTGTCTCACCCCTCTGAATCATCAGGGGCCGGACATTTAGGGCTGTCCTGACTCGCTGAAAAGCATTATAATCGTGTGTTACTCAATGCTGCAGGCATTGAGTCACCACAGGTGGTGAACGGAAGTTGGCGAGCAGGGGTACCCTAGTTTTCATTAAAACTGTGCATTTTTTCTTCGCATTTCCCCGTTAAGAATTGAAATATGAAAAGAAAAAAATATTTTCATTTTTCGTTTTATTGCTGTTTTTACTTGTGTGATAGAATGACATTGCTGGACTTCTCATACATAACCTGCAGAAATTTCCTATTACACAAAGTTCATTCTTTTAATAGAATGATTTTATAATAAAAAGTAACATGGGGGGGGGGGGGTTACGGATTGACAAGAACTTTCAGAGGCCATTTATTGCAATAAGTAACCAGATCGTATGCTGATAACGAAAGTGACGCATCTCAAAATTTTATAAACTTGTGTTCCAAATCTAAATGATCTATCTTGCCACAACTCGCGCTAAGTTAGCTTACGTAGTTAGTTCGTAGTGGCGTCAAAAAGCTGTAATCAAGAATGACATAACATTTAAATTTCATAATTTGGTAAGTTTCATAATTTGGTAAAAATTATGTATTTAGACAAACTGATCAGTAAAAATCATATTTTTCACACGTAATATATTTGAGATTAAATCATTTAAATCTACTAAAGCGTCAAACCTTTATTTTCGTGATTTTTTTTTTTTTAGTTGTCACTTTCGTTCCAGGAACGCGACATTTTAAATGAAATAAATTGAGGTAGTGCGAAACAAAGGAATGTAAGTGGACATTTTCCTGTTTTGAGTAAA
Organism: Uloborus diversus; assembly: GCF_026930045.1. Taxonomy (NCBI): domain Eukaryota; kingdom Metazoa; phylum Arthropoda; class Arachnida; order Araneae; family Uloboridae; genus Uloborus; species Uloborus diversus. The sequence continues at coordinate 16,324,220 of NC_072733.1, read as the reverse complement.
ACGCGTTTCAAGTTTCGGTCCTGAAGTTTTTCTAAATTATGACGTATAGCAGCACCTACAAGGGCAACTAGTACAATATTGCCCCCAAAAAGAGTGGTTCATCTGTACTCTTGGTACTGTTATCTCCGAATTTTTAATTTTGGCACATACAATCCCTTTGCCTCTCACTGCCTCGATTGATTGCACTTGGTACATTTTAAAGTTATTGAATAAAGTAAAACGAGGGAAATAATTTATAAAATTTGTAAAAATATTTTCGTAAACTTTGTCCTTTTCATGGAGTTAATTAATTACCCCCCATTAAATAATTTAGTAACCGAAAACTTCGGTGGACTCGACAAATTTCTTTTGAGCATGACATTATTTGTTCTGATTTGTCCCGTGAACTTGTTAGTAAAGTTCCTTACTTTAATCGTTCAAACTCTGAAAAATTCTATTTCGCTCTTTTAACCTACTCTAAAGAAGAAATAAATCTACTTAAATTTTACAAATCTACTTCATTCAAGTTTTGAAAATACTTCACTTAATATTGTGATCAAATTTAATTTTTTTTCTAATTATAGCTATTTCTTCCTCCCTTTCAATCCGAAGGAATATACAGGGTTAGCATAAAAGAATATCCCAGTTTTAAAAATTTATATTTCATAAACTATTTCACTTAGCACTACATATGATATATAAAAATAAGGTTAAACTGTCCAAGTTTCTATTAACTCAAAGTTTCGATGTGTTCGCCTTTCGTAACGCGACACACATCTAATATTTTCGAGTGTTTCAGTGTCAATTTTTCGTAATGCTGCACACGTGCGATCTTTAAGTTCTTGCTCTGGTAATGCATAAACACTGTCTTTGACGAAACCCCATAAAAGAAAAAATCATATGTAGCTAGGTTTGGGGATCTGGCTGGCCAACGCATCAAAAGTGGCACGCACAGTGCAAGGCCTATCCAGCGTTGCGGAACGTCAGTGGCGCAGCGAATGGGGGGGGGGGGTTAAAAACACCCCTCAGAGGCTTTGATTTTACCACTGTTGCCAATCCCTAATACAGTAGTTAATAAATATGTAAGTGTTGAGACCCACCCCCCTCAGAAGGATTTTCTGGCTGGGCTGAGCTAGTGCAGAACGTGCACGTTTCAGTTATGTACGGGTTCAAAAAAACTTCGATAGAGTACTTTTATGTATCATTAATTTATAGTCGAAAGTGTAATAGTTTATGAAATATAAATTTTTAAAACCAGGATATTCCCCTATGCTAACCCTGTATATATGCGTTCTCGATAGAGTTAGTCACTTTAACTGCCTTGTGGCTCGATAACTACACTGGTGAAAGAAATTAAGAGAATTTTCTGATTTGGTCGATTATTTTCAGAACTACTGGACAGATTTTAATGAATTTTGGTATGTACATACATTGAAACAATACAAAACAAATAACTATCTAAAATTTAAAATACACACGCATGATCTTAAATAACACGTTAGTCGGATGGTATGTAAAAGCAATTGCAAAATTCAACAAAAAAGGGTTATTAGGGGTTACGGTCCCCCTCTAACAGACATAAGCATCGCAGTGTGACTCCATACTGGAACTGAAGCAGTTTATGGGATCCTGGGGCGATTGTTTCCGCTCGTTCAACAACGCTGTATCAGGCTATGGAGGGTCCTCGGAGGGGAGTTGCTATTGCCCTCCAAAGAGCGTCCCAGACTTCGCTCTATAGAATTGGAGTCTAGAGATCTGCTTGGCCAATCCATCCAGTAAACATCCTCCGCTTCAGGAAATTCGTCGACCAGAAGAGCTGTATGTGGTGTTGTGCAAACATCCATTAAAATTAACTCGGGGCTAACAGCGCCCCTCAAGAGGTTGTTATAGGGCTCAAAGACCACATCCCTATACACTGCAATTGTCACAAAGCGTCTCTCAAAGGCATGGAGGGTGTGCAGCCATCCAACATATCAGCCCAGACCGTCAAACCTTCTCCTCCATAATGGTCGATTTCGCGGATATTGGAAAGCAAATAGCGAGTCCCGGTTCAGCTTAAACGACTATTCTTGTCCTACGTTTACATGGATAGAAGCAGGAACCTGCTACCTACCCTCCAATATCGGTGAAATCTACCATTATGGTGGTGGTTTGACGGTCTTGGGCAGGTATAATGTTGGATGGCCGCACACCCCTCCATGTCTTTGAGAGAGGCTCTGACAATTGCGAGGTATAGGGAAGTGGTCTTGGAGCCTTATGCTCACTTCTTGAGGGGCGCTGTTAGCCCAGAGTTAATTTTAATGGATGTTAACACAAGACCATGGACAGCTCTTCTGGTCGACGAATTTCTGGAAGGGGAGGGTATTCACTCGATGGATTGGCCAAGCAGATCTCTAGACTTCCAACCGTATAGAACATGTTTGGGACGCTCTCGGGAAGGCAATAGCAACTCGGAGCACCCCTCCGGGGACCATCCATGCCCTGAGAACGGCGTTGTGGAACGAGTGGAAAATTGCTTCAGGATCACATGAACTGCTTTATGTCAAATATGGAGTCACAATGCGAGGCCTATACGTCTGTTAGAGGGAACCATACGCCCTACTAACCCTTTTTTTTTGTTCAATTTTACAATCGCCGTTTCATGCCATCCGACTCTAACGAGTGTTATTTATGATCATGCGTGTATATTTTAAATTTTGGGGATTGTTTTGTTTCAATGTATGCACATACCAAATTTTATTAAAATCGGTCCAGTAGTTCCGAAAATAATTAACCAAATCGGAAAATTCTCTTAATTTCTTACACCAGTGTAGTTTCAGAAGTTACTCCATTCGCCGTGTGGATTGAAGATTTGATTTTGATTGACATTATCAAAATTAAGATGGTAGTGGGAAATTGTCAACTTTAACATTGACATGCTTTAAGTTAAGCTACGGCTTCGAGATTCTGAAGCCTTCAAGTATTTCATCGCATTTGATGAAGTGCGTTTTTTGACTCTGTTAGACATTCATTTTAATTCGTATTGCAGCCAAAATCCTTGTAGAAACGTCTTTAAGATTACCAGCAGAGGTTTACAGTGACGAATTAAGTGATGTAACTACAGAACGTTACAGGAAACTGAAGGAAGACTCCATTCAAATGGCAAGTATTGTTTAAAAACTTTCTCTAGGATTTTGGTACTTTCATACCATTTTTGTAGCGTAGTTAACGCTATTATGATTCTATTGTCTCTTAAATTCTGGTAATTGGAAAAAAAATATTCCTTGATTCAGCGGTGTAAATAGCATGATCTGTACAGAAACATCTCTTTAGCTACAGTAGTAGCACATTATAATCTAAATTCAGAATGAAGTTTTTCAAATAAGTCGTTCTTGGATCAGTAAAAGAATAAACTGTAAAGGCTTAAAAGTATTTGCAAAGTTCTGATACTTATATCAACTGATTTTCCATGGAACGGATATTCATTAAGTCTCGCACTCTATGCATTTTCTTGAGTTATTACCGATGGCGAAGAAACGGATATAAATTGAACTCATTTGAAATTGTAACAACAAATGTTTTGTCCCAGAGAAAATTTTGCTTCGTACATATGTATTTGAATACATTAATGCGATCGATTGCTTATTTTCTTAGAGAAAGTTTTCTAGAAAGATTATTTTCTATTTGATGTTATTGTTCTAAGAATTAAATAAAATTTCGTAATATTCCAATTTTGTCAATTTTTACACCATCTGCACAACACTTATACAGCCATGGGCAGGTAAACGGCAATATCTGAAAAAATGAGTTTTCGAGATATTTACGGAAATGTGTGTTGGATTCAGGCTAGAAGTAATCGCCGATTACGTTATCTGAGTAATCGATTACGTTTCTGTGTAATAATAGTAATCTGTCGATGGGGATGTTCCCGTAATCGAAATCATAAGGATTTTCATGCGTAATCGTAACTGTAATCTAAGTAAAATAATCCATAATTTCCCCTTGTAATCGTCTCATCTTGACTTTCTAAAAGTGAAAAAATTTAGGGCCGCCCTTTTACTAATGTATGGAAAGATGACCTAGTTCAATAGTAACATAGAAAACTACTTTTTTTTAAACGGCTATTCAGTGCTCGTCCCTGTTTGCAAACAAGAGTCATAAATAGAGCCCTATCGTAATTGTTTAGTACAATTAGTACCCTGTGGGCATCTTTGACAGAAATGTTTCAGGCCGTCTCTACACTCGACGACTTGTAGCCCGACCGATTAAGGAATCGATTAGCACCCCACCTCATTATCCCTTTGATTATAGCCGATAAGCTATACGCGGCTATCTGCAGGAGCCGGCCACACGGCTTTTCGTAGTCTTTTGCGACTTCATAGTCGCTCAAGAATCGCTTGAGAACAGCGAATCGCAGCAGAAAGAGTTCTGAAAGAACAAGCTACGCAACCCGCACCAAGTACGCGACAGTTCAGCGACTGTTATGGCTAGCACAGACATATTATTCGATACAGAAAAATTCGTTTTGGCTGTTAGTGAGCACAGTTGTTTGTGGGACCTCTCAGCAAGTAATTACTATGATCAGAATAACAAAAAAATAAATAAAAGCGTGGAGCACATTGTAGCTCAAGTGGCTTGGATACTAAGGAATTGTAACATAAGTTATTTGTAAGACAGTTATTATAATTTATTTAGAATTAAATTTAAATGAAAAGACAAGTAATTTTTGTAATTATTATGAGTTAATAAAAAACATATGAAAGATCACAGAAAACTAAAAATTAATTCTAAAATTAACGCAAAAATAATCGTAAAATTTATACAATATTACTTTATTCCTGTTAATAGTTATTTGATTTTATCTGATTTATTTATTGATTTTTCTGAATATAGATACTCTTTAATTGACTCAGACAAATAAACGCGGGATTAGCGGTTGAGAATCAACCACTTCCAAAACAACTTATTTTAACACATGTTGCCAATCCTTTTATTCGGTAGTTTACACACCTATAAAGGCGGTTATGACCAACAGCCGCATCCAGATGGTTATTTCTGATTGCGTTTACTGCCCGCCTATAGATGGATTCGTGTCAATATTTATTCTTATTTATTTATTAATGGAGAAGATTATTTAAAAACAAAATTCCAGGCTTAGTATTTCGTCTTTAATTTATTTAGAATACTTTTTAATTATTTAAAAAATGAATAGTTCATTTAAGTTTAGTTTCATTAGTCATAACTTTTGTTTTTTTTTTTAAATATTATTATTTAATTCAAGATGATTTACTATATGGTTAGGGAAAACCTAACCTAGCAGCGTCATAATGCTGTGATTAGCACGAAGCAGCACAATGCTACCAGGTTAGGTTTTCCCCAACTATAGACGATATTGAATTTAGCAGTTATGAGAAGGAAGAATTATTCTTTACTACATATGAACAGATTTGAGAATTGGATTTTTTTTAAACTTTGAATGAATTATTCGCACGAATCTTCGCTCGAATCCCCTTTCTTAACTTAAGTCTTGACAACTTTCACTAATATTCGTAGGTAAACCCCCTAAGATTATTAGTGCAGTTTAATTATTGTACACAAACTGAAATTCTGTGTTCAGGGCTGAACTAAATTAATGTTGCTTATAAAAAAAATTAGATACGATGCACACCAAACGTATTGTTATCTCTTTTACAAGCTTATTTCACGTTTTAAAAAACATAAAGACGATTCAAACATTTATTCAAGCTTATGTTCACGGTTTTTTTTTTTTTTGCATTATAGTGAATGCAATTGAAGTTTCAAAAATATTACATTTGAATGAGTTCGTTATTTTATAGCATACAAAATGTCAAGCATTCTCGACATTGAAAACCAAAATATTGCCCCCTCTCTTTCACTTCATCCATTTCCTCCTTCGAAAGCTATTTTTATTGTGGAAATCACCATAGTTATCCTTTAAAAAATAGGGCAAACTTTGAAGTGTTATTGCAAGTATTTGCATTACAAGATTTCAAACGTATGTCACATGCGCCGTTTCAAGTCAGCCTTTGATGTACCGCTTCAAGTCGCATGAGCAATCCACACTGGGTCTTCTCTGACTCGTCGACCCCCCCGTGTCTATAATGAGGGGGATTCTTAATCTGTGGGCGTACGAGTCGTCGAGTGTCGAGGCGCCTCGGGGCTTCTCTGGAATGTCTTCCCAAATCCTTACAATTGGTCATTCATCAGTTTTCCTTTCATCTGTCAATGTTAGGCAATCAAGCGAAGCATATTGCTGCCTCAAAATCGTATTTTAGCAGAAAAAGGAAAATATCAAATACAACTGTTTCGCGCAACAATCTTTTGGTTTTTTAAATACTTTCATGAGAAAGTAGTGAATGACTGAAAAGATTTTGTTAAAAGAAAACTGAATTCGCATTTATGTTTCAGTGATACTTTAAACACTCGTGCCTTTACAGGTATTGCATTTATTTTTTGCTACATGATATCTTATTTAAACCCTGGTGAATAAGAATTTTTTTTGTATGTTTTCAAATTCTCGCATAGTCTCATCTTAAATGTATGTTTATATGTTTACAACTGATATTATCTCTAATGAGTATGTATGAACGTAAAAAGTTTGCATTGATAGATTTTATAACATTTGTTTACTTTTTATTGCATCAAGGAATTAACAAATTTCGAAATTTAAAAATGTGGTATGAAAAGATAATTAAAGTGTGAAAAATTGCACTTCACTGCTGCATTAAAAATATAATGTATAAATATTATAAAATACTCATTTATGCAAAAAAAATCAAAGCATATGCAAATAGCTTATCAAATGATCATAAAATTGATCCTTTAGTGTAGTAGGGGGTCTAGCACTCGTATGTATCCTTTTGCTAAAAATACTATTCAAGTATTCTTTTAATTTCTGCTTCATTTCCTCCAGTTAAACGATTGTTTAGCATTGCTGGAAATTTTTTTCAATTCTCCAAGAATGAGAAAAAATAGACAGATTTGAAGTATTAATTACACTTAAATGCATTTAGAGTCGGATCCCGACTTACGCGAGGGATGCGTTCCAAGACTCCTCGCGCAAGTCGAAATTTCGCGTTATGGAAAAGTGTTGTGTATATGTTTTTATTAACATACTCAGTCATTTTAGATATTTTAACACCTTTTAAACTATTTTAGACCATTTTTAACTTGTATATTACCGTTTCTTACATAAAGAGCTGAATTTTTACCGTACTTTTTTTTAAAAACTGCAATTCAACAAAAAATACTGTTACGATGCACAAAATCAATGATCAATGAGAGAGACACATAAAAATAAAACAGTACAGTATGTAGTAATAATAAGACTGCACTGTAAGAGTATTATTATACATGAGATACGATAAGTTAGTACATTTATAACTTACAAATTGAAGATGATTTATGCTGCGCAATCTGATCGTCATTCTAATATAATTTTAAATGCAGTAGCTTCACATGTACTTTAATAATATTTACACCTATTTTAACACCCCTCCTTCAGGGTCTCTATAATATACAGTAAAAGAGCAGACTCCAATTTCATATTGTTTGCATTTTGCTTAAACACTATTCTGCGAGCTTCGTATTAAAACTAAGGACTGTGCGTATCAAGAATCTTTACCTTTTCTTAAATTGCCGCAAACTTTCACCTTTTGTTTCAAACTTTAGATGAAACAGCGTACCTATGTGCCACAAAATTTAATTACCTTTCGTATTTAGAATAAATACATGAAAAATGAAGAGTGGTGATATACACACTAATCACTAATAAAGCTGTTTCTAGTGCGGTGTGGGAACTTGCGCAGTCAGTGATGCTGAAAGGATGAAAGTACATTCGCGAAGTCAATGCTTAGTACTTAATGACAAAGCCGAAACTTAGCATCACCATTCCTTTCCAAATATTTTCGTGTTGAGAGCGAGAAATTCGCTTTAGCTTTAAAATTCGTTGCTCCTGAAAAACTCGCGTTATAGACATTTCGCCAAGTCGGATCGCGTTGTAGTGAGAGTCGGCTGTAATTCCTTTTTAATTTTTCAATTATTTAGTTGCGTATCTTTTATTTACACTTTCTGCGTATTTTATTACATTGGAGTTTTTCTGCATAAAGAACCATACGAAGATTCTTTTTTTTATATAGCTGCGTATTAAATCAACCGATAAAATACTAAATAATTGAGAAGACTATGCTGAAATATACCACAATTTTCAGAAATTATAAACTCTAAAATGTTGAGCAGTTTATCAGTAAGTTATTGCCCTGTAGCCAGAGGGCTAAGGCAGAACTACTGCAATGGCAAAATAATGAACATCCGAGTCAAAAACAATATGCACTGTGTATACATTTGAATAAGAGTGTGCCTATACCTGTACAGTCATTGTAGCAATGTGTAATGTACGCAATAGAGAAGTTTTCGATTTTTCAATTTTATTTTAATGTGATAGAGTAACATGTATGAACATCATAGGTGAAAAAATTTTTGCGATACGATAAGTAGTGTTTTTTAAATTTTTAAAGTTCAAGCGCCTGTGACGTCAGATGGCATAGGAAGTGACGTCCGATAGGAGAGAAATGCTAGCGAACCGGTTCCCATGTCATGGGAGAAATCGAAGTACGTGCATTCGACTTCGAAGATGAAACGTAAAAGGCTTATCTCCTCGCGTTTCTGGAACATTAAACCTCTCATCCTCTCGGAAATATTCGAATATCACCATTAATATTATTTGAGGAAGATTATTTAGATTGTGCTTTAACGAATCCGGCCTCCATAGTGTGTTCAAAAGGATTATTGAATTTCTAAAAAATAAAAATATCAACGCGCTCAAAATGTCCCTAGCGAAAACAAGGGATCTTCGGCGGAAGGCTGCCCATTCGCGCCCTGTGACGTAGGCTCGTGACGTTTCAGAAGAACGCACTTTTGCGCGTGGATTTTTAAAAATTCATTAAAAATAAACCACGGTGTTTTAAAATTCGGCGATGGTGAATTTTTTAGTTTTGAGGGTCAATTAACAATATGCAATAGCCAAAATATGAACATTTAATAGGTTGCAACTTCCCTATTTGAATTTTCTAAATTTATCTTACATATACTGCTCTTTTCCTGCAACAGCGCAATAATACAAAATAATTAATTGCAACTACCGTGCAGTATTAACTTATCTCTTTAATAAATACAGAAATCATAATTTTCAACTATCACGTTGTTGATGCAAATGAGTGTTATATATACATTATAATATGATCCATTAGGTAATATGATATTATGATGATTATATTCCAGATAATGATACATTATAATGTAATCAAAAAAATTTTTGAAAAAAAAATAGAACCGACTTCAAAATTGCTCTAAAAAGTGAAAAATATTTTTATTCTTTAAACACCATCGATAATAATTTTAAACATAATTTTTGAAGTTGGCGCAAAAAGAAAAATCCATTGTAACCATGCTTCGTTCATATTTTTATCAAAAAATCATCTAAAGTTAGGAACGAAACATTTATATCGTTACTCAAATATGCTGTCATAAATGCATAATGCATGTGGTAGTGAAGAAACTAGACCTGATTAAATGTATACTTGTAGTGGAGTTATAGCTGTGAATGATTTTATCTATCGTTTATGCGCCAACTTCAAAAATTATGTTTAAAAGTATTATCGATGGTGTTTAAAGAATAAAATTATTTTTCACTTTTTAGAGCAATTTTGAAGTCTGTTCTATTTTTTTTTCAAAATTTTTTTATTTCATTCTTTTTAGTGTAAATGCAGATATTTCAGTAAAAGTAAGAAGTTACCTAGTAAGAAGTTCGGCTCTATATCACTGTATTGCTTTAGAAAAGCCTTTATTCAAAATTATCATAACAATTACTATTAATGTTACTGTTATATGGCACCAAACTTTTATAACAATGAGTTTCATATTGTCGCGTGGATGAAGATAGCGAAGACAATGTGAAAGCCAAATGAAGCGAATACTCAAGCGTTAGTCTCAACTCAAGATCTTTATTCAGATCCACGAATGAACGTTACATCTCCTTATATACAACTTGAGAAAGTGCTGGAACTTTCCAGACTTGGAAAGATACAGAAATTAATAGAACATTCTAGAAAATACGGGAAACAGTAGAAACGAAATTTTAGTAAACTTTTAGTAACGTTGGTCACTTTGTCCTAGTCGGGATTTGAACCCGGGTCGCTCGTGTGGGATGCGAGAATTCTACCACTGAGCCACCGTTATCCACGGATGAAAAGTGCGAACTTCGCTACAATATCATTTAATAGGGAAATTGCATAAAATTTACTGTTTTGCCCATAACTTTTTTCTAAAGAACAAATATGGTCGAACAAAATAATGGGACCTAAGTTGAGCCATCCCCTATCCATTAAAAAAGAATCATCAAAATCGGTTCGCTAGGTGAGACGCTATGAGTGGACAAACAAAAAAAAACATACATACGGTATGAATTGATAACTGCCTCCTTTTTGAAGTCGGTTAAAAATCGGCATATTATAATCACTCTATTACTTTCTACATAATCGGATAGTTGCTGTAATCGTAATTACGTTTTACCAGAGGATTATAATCGTAATTGTAATCCCCCTTTTGTGCCCGTACGATTACATTCCCTCGTATTAGACTCCAATCCTGGTTGGATTCAATACTAACAATAGGAAAATGTTGGAATTGTATGTTTTTTTTGGGCGCCTTTTTCAGGGAAACCAAATAAGCAAGCTAGTACAATAAAGCTAGCATGACAAATGGGAAAAAAAAAGCCTAAAATAAGGCAATTACTGCCCTTTACCTGCCCACGGCTGTACAGTAGGATAGCCCATGATGCTAAATGTGGATTTACTCGAGCGTCGTGGGAACTATTGGATATTGTATAGGATATAAGGGGGAAAATGTTATGCAATGTTTAACTTCAGTGGTGGGGAAATTGTCTACTGATATTCATAAATGTAAAAACAAAGTTACATGGACGTACTCTAGCGTGTCAGATATTGATAGTTTTGATGCGCCAACGTGTCATTGATACTAAAGGTATGTTTATCTGCCGACTTGCGTGGTGGGGTGTGGGCATCCGGAAGGATAGAAAATTTCGTGCGCGTCAGATATTCAGGGGGGGGGGGGATATTAAGTGACCCTTAAAAATGCCACCGTTCAAAAGACGGACGTTTTGGAAGAGACGAAAGCTCTTGGCGAATTTTTGAAAATGTAAAACAGTCATTGATTTACTCGTTGAGTCGGATTTTTATACAGAAGGTTCAGCTTGATGCTCCAGTCATGGTAGCCTAAAATCTGACAATTTTTTTGAGAGGTATGTTTAATCTGACAGATAAAAAACTTTGTTTTTTTGCAACTTTGAAACACTCCCACGCCCTTGCGTTAGTCGCAAATAGTCATTTTTTTAATGTGCACTCCTTAGCTTGTAATTAACTCTCCTTATCTTACTCTGCCATGCTTCAATAAATCCGATCAAATTTTTATTACTAATCTGACAGGCTGTCTTAGACGCATCCACCAACAAAAAAGGTCAACATTTGTAGGTACTCTATGAAGCTTAACCGTGAAGAGAAGGCGAATGACCTTGAAGCAAAAACATAGTTTGTAATCGGTAGATTGTTATTTTGTAATAGATAGGATCAGTGATAACAACTCTTACTTTTAGGTGCTTTCTGGCTGATTTTTTCTATTACAAATGAAACAAAATGAAATTTTGCTTCAAGGTCATTCGCCTTCTCTTTGCGGTCAAGCTTTACTTGACAGGAAGTAAGGTATCTCCCCTATGTTTATCGGACGCGCTCGAGTAAATCCCCAGAAACACTTTGGGCTTCCCTACTATTAGCGACACACGACATTAAAAGAATTCCTTCTTGTGAAAACAGGTGTAGCTAGAAAGTTTCGTGTTCATAATTCGAACCGGTTAAATGATTTAGCTTTTCATGTTCTGAACTCTGAGTTGTAGACTCAACATTTGATGGATTTAATACAGAACTTTTATTGCGTGACATAGTATGTAGAAATTTATGTACTTAACTCGTTCAGTTAAACGACGCCAGGCTTTCTGAAAGCTTTTTGCTGCCTGATTGAGCTTCCTGATGTCTGTATCTAATAAAGACATTAAGCATCATTAAATAAAAGATCAACTTTTCAATACTTCCTTCAAATTTGCCGACTTGTCAGACAAAATTTACCGAATAAGGCAAATATTTGGGAGCCTAGTCAACTCTCATTGGGACACCATTACCACAAATCTTCTTTGACTGCAAAGTTTGATTTCGACAATAGTAATTGCTTTAATCAGTTTTTAGGCCCAGATTTCTTTTCAGCCGAAATATCATTTCTTAATGAATTATGGTTCGGTAGTTCTTGTGGTTGAAGTAGTGGAAAGCCAGGGAATGCCGCTCGTTTAAGGAAAAACATGAATAGTTAGTCAAACTTACACAAAAGAAATCAATGTTTTTTAAAACCATAACTACAAAACCTTAACAGCAGTTTTCAATCAACTAATTTGTATATGTTTCAGGATTTCTTTTAAAGCTTGCTTAACTACACCATTCATTGAGCGGTAATGACCGACATGGTAGGGTAATTGCTCTCGGTTGGATGTAACATAGTACAAAAATCCTTAGGTAGTTGAATTGTTTTTTAAAAAGGCATAAACCCACTACGGAAACTTTAAAGATTTAATTGTTTGTTTCATTCTTAAATGAATCAAAATTTGCAATTCTACAAGAGTTTTTACGACTTTTCTAGACATAAATGGGATCGTTATTTAACCTTAAGTTGTTTCATTTACTGAGATTTTTTTGTAACAATAACTTGGACTTGTGTCCTTTCTGCACAAAACGAAAATTGCAGCCCGCTAAATAAAGTGCATTGTTGTACAAGGATTCAACCGCCCCCCCTTCCACACCAGTCTATTTCACTACATAAAAATATGGTAAACCACAACTGTTTTAGAAAAAAATGTTACTTAAGCCCTTTCTGAAATAATAGATTCAGTTATATAGGTTATTCACTCCCTTTTGTATGCTTTACCACTACATGAGACTTTATACGACCACTCTCTACCTATTGTTATCCCTTTTTGAAAGCAGTAAAATCTAATTTCGTTTGTCAAAAATAGATTTCTGTCTACATAAGTTAATTTGGTTGGAAGCAAATGATCAGGATCATCACAGCTGAGACTCATCAATGTAAGCTGGTTTGAATTGCTGAGCTGGTATCATATACTCTCTAGCTTTACGTGAGCACCAATACCCTTCTTCACCATATTAGACTTGAATGCATTATCATTGGCGTAACAAAGCATTACAAAGTAAATAGAAGCATAAACGTATTACTACGTTATGTAAACTCCTTATTCCGTACACATTTAAAAACGTGGGTTACATAGTTTTTCTATTATGTGAAGCCCGCCATTACCTATATACAAAGGGTGAACCAAATTATTTCCCATCACTTTCTAGCATATCGATGGACGAGCGTCTCTACTTTTTCTGCACAGAACTATTTTCTATCACAACGTAGTTACCCACAAAGAACGCTGTTTTTGATTCATGACAGGTCCCAATCTATGTATTACAATGATTTCGGGTTGAAACAAATTTCCGTTAGCAATACAGGCCTCTGCAGCAAATGCATGCTGTTTGGTACTAAAGTCTAATGGCGACTGAGCACATAATGTAACAGGAGTTCTTACCGTCGAATGGGATCTCACTCACCTGACTGGGGCTCTTGTAAACATTAGAACACAAACTTTAAAATAGGAAGTTAACTTTTACACACCATATTTAATTGCCGTAATAAATAAATATTTGAACATAAAGTGTACACTTACCTGTTTTAGATGTTGTAAAATTTTATAACGGAACGGAAAACTTATTAAGCGAGCTAACAAAAGCACATTTCTTCCGACAATGACTATATCCTTACTGTAAATTAACGGTGTTAGATATAGGAAGGTACCAATCGCGAGATTTAAATCTTAATTCAATTTGAGATATTTGGATGAGGTAGAATTACAAGATTTTCTCCTATTCATTTGTTTGCCCAAATGCTCGTAAATCCTGCTTAAAGTTAAATTTTGAACTGCTTTTCAATTTCGTATACATGAGTATTCCAGCTTGAGTTTATCAGCTGCTTGAATAGCTGATAATATAATTATATTATAATCTCGGGTTGAAGCTTTTAAATTTTGAGTAGTATAAAACTTGTCATTTCTTTTCCTCAGATGTGGTACCTTCTTCGTGAAAATCCAGATCTCTTCAAGATGGTTGCAGATGTTGACGTTCTTGGATTTAGCCCAGGGAGTCTTGTTGTTCACTGGTCGATTATTTTCCATCCTAGTGGTAATAGCACTCTAAAGAAATTACACGAAAACGTGGAAACTCACTTGAATGAAACCATACAAAACGAAGGTCTAATAAAAACTGCACCACTTGATTTTCACAGTGCCGAATTAATTTCGCTTCCAAGTAAGTTTTTCCAATAAAGCTATATTATGTGTAAGATCTGGATTTTATTTTCTCTTATCAAACTGAAACACATTTTCATAAGTTAGCATTTTCCCATATCGCTGCTCTAGTTCAATACTAAGACAGCTTAAAGTGTGAAGTTTAATAAATACCTTTGGGCTTGCCTTGAAAAGGAAAAATGAAAAGTAACGTAAAATTGCAGAATTCAGCAGACACGAGTTTCGGGGTTTCAAGGAACCCCTTTTTAAATGCAAAATACGTTAGTTAAGGGAGGACGTCCGACAAAAGCCTTCCTTGTAACCCCGAAACACGTGTATGCAGTATTCTACAATTTCACGTTATTTCCTATTTTCAGTTATCTTGTGATTTTAGAATTTCTAGATTGGTAGAGAAGATGTACCAGTTAATGAGCACTTGAGCGCAAGTTAATTTCAAAGTATAAGTTTCAGCATTTGGCAAATAACGTTAAAAACAATTTAGATGATATATGTAATTAGTTTGTAATTTCAAAGAACTTTTATGGTTTTGTATTAAGTTTCTTTTGTGGATTGAAATCAAAAGTGCCCCCCCCCCCCAGTAAATGAGCACCTGAATCAGTAGACAAACACAGCATTTTCTAGTTTTCTTTCTGGAAATGTGTAGAAAGAAGTGACTACTGCCACTTCATCCAAGAAAAATGTTTTGAAATCTTATTTTTTCAAAAAAAAAACAGGTGCTCATTCACTGGTCAGTCTACTCTATATGTAGTAATTAGTGTTTTCTCAGTTCTATACTGAGATATGAACCAGTGAGAAGCAAAGAAATGTACGTGCACTTTTTAAAATTTATAGTAAAACACGTACGAAATTCAAATAGTTGGGTAGCCTTTCAGTGAAAAGTTTTTCAATGTTGCTGCATAGCAGCACCTATTATGGTTACTAATATTCTCTGGCCCTAAATAGATGAGTTGTATCTACCATTTTTACAGGTTATGTCCAAATTTTTAATTTTGACACCGCTTTGCTTCTGTTTTATATGTGAAGTTCAGTCTCTTCAATCTAATTTAATTTTCTGTAACAAATTTCCTGAACTAAAACACGTAAAATGAAATGAATAACTGTTGCTCACAATTAGCCCTATTCTCATACCTCGCATTACTTCGCTTTCGACTCGGTCACGTGACGAATTTGGCATGAGGTTAGTGCATCAGATGAGATTCAGTTTATGTGACTGGTCGAAAACCACAGGGGAAGAAGTTCAATCGGTACGAGAGTAATCTTGATCGGTTGAAACATGGATGTATTAGAACTAGATGCACAACTTTGTAGTTGCAGCATTTAACGTTTTGAAGGAAACTGGCAGAAGAGTATAAATTACCGGGCAAGGTTCAATTGCTAGCAGCAAACTCTTTAAACATAAAATTGTTACAATTTTTTCTTTGCACGTTTAAAACCTTGTCCAACGTGTTTTTTAATCAAAAGGAATTCCTGATTTGAGGTTTTAGCTAACATTAGGCCTTTCTTCGTACTATTTCTTCCACTCAAAGCGTGGATTCATCTAGAATATTTCTTGTAAATTGAAAGTCTGAAATTACTTCAAAAGTAAAACACTAAAATCTTAAGGAACATTTGCAGATATTACCAGGTAATCGATTATAATTCTTAGGAACTGATTCTAAATAATGAGCTGAGCAGTTCCCACTCTTGTTTTCAATACCTTATTCTTTAAACTTCAGAATTGTTTTACTACTTGCCATATATGCATCCTTTTGGGGTGAAATAACTTTCACCCTACGACCCAGTTGGCTTTATGGAACAAAACGTTTATGAATATATGGGTTATTTTTTCCTAGTGATGGATCCTTGCCAAAACCATGAATTTAATTACTGTAGTGAAAAAGCATTTTGCCAGCTTACAGACCTTGAAGGTGGATACACATGCGAATGCGATGCAAATATGGTGGATGTATCTGTTAACAAGAATTATACCGGTGAAACTTGCGAAGGTATGTGACACAAATATTTCAGAATAACAGAAGTTACTAAAATTTAAAAGTCAAAAAGGTGGTTCTATGTAGACCCCCTTAAAAACCTATTTTATTGCGTAGATGTGCCTCTACCGTTGATTTTAACTTAAACCTTCGGGGTGTTGAGAGTAATATCAACATGCAATTGATGTTACTCTCAATGAATCGCATGCACGTTCGCATGTTTTTAAGTGACGTCATCAATTAAAGCCTCCTGAATAGCATTTTACTTCCATCAAAGAGTCGACTGGATCTCTTTCTAAACTGCTGGCTACACATGATGCAAAATCAAGGGGTAGTCGGAATGAAACTAAATTTTACCCACGTCATAGCAAGATTGGTATTAGAAAATGAAAACGAAATGATAACTTATTGCTGGAAAAATCCCTAACGATTGCAGGTTTAAGTACCCTGCTGAGCAACCTCTAGCGTGAATGCAAGTCATGACAGTGTAGCATTGTACGAGACGGCTATGCCTCAATGTCCTAAGTCATCTCGTACCACAGTTTCTGTAAATGTGACTTACTCGATCACTCAATAGCATAGGCGGATTTACGGGGGTGCCAGGGGGTGCGCCGCACCCCCAAAATTTTTGGTTGAGTATTGAAAAAATTTGTTTAGTATATTTCACTCAAACGCAGTTGGGGGGGGGGGAATTCATAGCTGCTATACTAGTAAATTTACTTGAATCCAGTGTATCACCACACGTCGCTAGTGCAAGAAAAACCTAACTGTGCTCATATTAAGAATTAAAGTAATTTTATCCATTTGAAAAAAAAAAACTCTAAACAATTCCATGCAAATAAAGAAACTTCTCAAACAACAGTGTCTAATGAAGTCAAAAAAAAAAAAAAAAAACATGGCTATTGCAAGAAACTTCATCAATAGAATCTACACCGAAATCAACCGAAAACCAACAATTTTAAGGTAAATAATCAAAAATTTTTCAAGGAGGACTTTCGGACATTTTGCTGCAGTTGTGCATCCAGGGGGAAGGGGCACAAGACTGGTGACCCTCCCCACAAAATGCTGAGTAGATGTTTTTAAAAGAAAAAATATTTCTCTTTCAAAAAGAAATATTGACAAATTTTTCAACAGCTTCAGATTATTTGCGGCAAATTTTGTGCCTTATCGCACAATCCTCTTTCTTTCATGTCTCCCCCTCTCTTTTTTTCTATTTCGTTCTCATTTTTTCTATTAGTCCTTAAAATGTTTCTTCTCCAAAGCCCTTTCTCCAGTTAAAGTTATTACAGAGTACCCCAAATTTCGTTTCTTGGGCTTCACTTTCGCAAAATTACCTAGGAAGATCTTCTAATCACCTAAATACATCAAAAATCGTTTAAAATTGCGTTTTTGGAGCTTCAGTTTTGAAAAACTGCAGTGTCCCTAACGTTACCAAATATGGTCTTACACTCATGTGTTTAAGACTTTAATTTTGGAAAATATTCGAACAAGGACCTCTGACCCCCTTTTCTCTATTATCATCAAAGAGTGTTAATATTTTGGTTTTGAAAACTACTATTTCGAAATATTTAAGTGGGAGAATCCTTTTTTTAATACCATGGATTATTGCAGAAGAACTTCATTTTTAGGACTTCAATTTCGAAAATTTTCAAGGGGAGAGCTCCAGAACACCTCGTCCGGTAACAGCATCAAAAATTGTCCTCCGTAGTATTTTTGAAACTTCAATTATGAAAAGTTAAAGAGGTAGCGTGGAGGAGGGGAGGGGGTTACGTATTTCTATTTGCTTTTCAAAAAATGAATTGGAGACAGTCTATGAGTCTCATTCATAACCCAAACTATAAATATGGACTATAATCACATTTATAAGACTAAAATTTCTAAAAATAGCCTTGGAGTCACACGTACCTTTCTTGCCTCTAAAATATCACAAAGAACTGTAAAATTGAGTTTTCAAAAATACTATTTCAAATTTTTTCTCGGGCGTGAATCCCATTCCAAACCAGTAGCTAGATTCACCCATTGCTTCTAATATCGACTTTCGTTTAAGAATTTTTCTGCAGTTTGAAATGTTAAGAATTGCCCATCCCCTAATCTTACTAAATATGGTTTACATCGCGTTTTTTAGACTTAAAAGTGTGTCCGACCTAAAATTATTTTCTGATTTCGCCACTGCCTTGTTATTCCGGGAATACCCCCCTCCTCAGATCCCCGTTATTGTTGCACCCTCAAATATTTCGGCCTAAATCCGCCTATGCTCAATAGGCTGTCCAATTTGCAGTCTCAAGTGATCCCAGATATGATAGATTTGAGACAAATCGGAGCATTGC